>NC_137254.1:17487186-17591898 GCF_965637545.1 Phallusia mammillata | reverse complement strand
CAAAAACAGAGGGTTTTGTGACACTTCCGTACATACCGAAATTGACGGATATTCTACGGCGTATGTTGCGTGACTTCCAATACTCTCCGCAAGCTACTGAGTCACCCGAAAGATCCAATCGACACCCTTGAACAACGTGATGTTGTATATTCTATTCCCTGCGCCGAGTGTCCGTTAATATATATCGGGGAGACTGGAAGGTCACTCAACACCCGCCGAAAAGAACATCAACGGGATGTTGCCAACAGCGACGCAAAGAAGTCGGCCCTGTCCAATCACGCGGTATCACAAGGCCACCGTATTGATTTCAATGCGGCATCTGTTGTGGCCCGGGAGCCTGACTACAGGAAAAGACTATTTCTTGAGTCATGGAATATTCACCAACGGGTCAACACAATGAACATCAAAACAGACGTGATGCTGCCAGCGTGCTACAGGCACCTGCTTAAAGATTAGAAGGGCCAATCATTTGTTATCGCGCGGTGTTTTCGTTGCGTTGTTACGTGCTTGCGTTCTATTCTTTTTTCCTTTGTTTATCGTGCACTGTACTAGTCGCATTCAGTGTTATTTACCCTGATGAAGACGACCTGTATAGGACGTCGAAACGTCGGAATAAAATCACATTTGCCAGAAGAGCTCTTTAAACTTGACTAGAGAACGATGATGTGGCAGATGAAAATTTATTAGTTATTTTCTGCACAAATACAACTAACGTCGAATCACGCCCCAGTAAAACACACACTGTAGAGCAAGTAAAACACCACTAGATCACAATGTCACATCCTTAAGTACTATTGCCAACTTTTTTTAGAAAGTTCATGCATGATTTGGCAATCCACTATAAATAAATTGATGCACAATGTTTGTTTCTTGCGAGCTTTGAGCTAGCAAGTCAAAACAAGCTGATTTAGAAGAACACTAATGCAAATTTGGCACAAATTAATTTATTATTGCAATCGCTACTGCAAAAAACCCTAACTAAGCTAAACAAGGAACTTCAATATAAGTTGGTGGCTCAGTGCCGACCAACCAGGATAACAGGCAGAAGGTAGGATTTAAATTGGTATTTATTTAACGAACCATCAAAACCAAAAATGAGTCAATATGACGATTCACATTGTGTCATCTAATTTTGTGCTGTTTATACATACACAAACAATTCAATCATATTCGCAAACAAAGTGATGATATATTTTCAGGAACAAATTATATTATTTCGCATCAATTCAACTCTATACGGTTATTTCGACCTATTAGGTGGGGCGGGTATATCACCATACATATCATTGGTCTGTGAGATTGGATCGCGACAGGTCGACAGAGAGTGAGATTGAGCCGGTGGCGGTTTTTGTCTGGTTCACCATGCTCGAACTGCCGGTCCAGTTCATCTCGGGTGTGAACAGCTGTCTGGCTTGCATATTTCGACCATTACGGGCGATTTTTGGACATCGGTGGTTGGAAGCTGAGGGAAAAAATCTTCAGTCGCTGTCTTTGAAAGCCAGGTTGAGTGGGGCCAGTGTGGTTTCTCCCTTGTCGCGAAACAGGCGTCCTGGCATTTCGAGCTGCGACGATCGGCCGAATCGACCAGCTTTAGTTGACCTCAGAACAAACCGCGTTCTTTATGATCGGTTTAAATTTTAATTCAGGCCCAAACACCGATCGGGTTTTTTGAAGTTGAGCCACGCGCCGTCCTTTTTTATCTCTCTGACCCGCGTGGCAATAAGACATTGTTCGTCGCGAACGCAGGTTGCCCAGTACACGACCTGCACCCGACACCAGGAAGTGCAAAGTTTCTTGGAACAGGTGGGCGCAGAGAGAGCACCTTTGCCTACCTTGACCCACAAGGTTGATCAGCGCAGATGTGGTGTTGGAGCAACTGTGGATAAGAGAGCAAGCGTTATCCATACTATTTATTCTCACTGCTATAGTTGTAAGAGTTAATTTTGTACTTACTTCCACGGGCGCGATTGCCTCGAATTCCGGCGAAAATCGATCGAGGTGACATCTACGAGAATGGGTCGTTTAGTTGGTGTTTCCATGGTGCCTGCTTCCTGTTGCTTCTTCTGCCGTTTGTCTGAAAATGAATACGATAGTGTGAATACTTACTTGACGTCGTTGCGCTTTTATCCTTCAAAATTTAACCGGGGCTGTCACGGTGACGACGCACGAGGCGGGGTAGTTACGTAGACCAGGTGTGGCCAACACGTCGATCGCGATCGACTGGTCGATCGCCTGCTTTTGACTGGTCGATCGCCACTAAATTCTCCACAACTTATCAAAAGCTTATTAGTTGAAAAACAAACTAAATAATATAAAACAGCACTTCTGACATTTTGACACAACGCACAAATGTGCAATCGGACAATAATTATGTAATTGACACTTTCTTTGTTGCGTAACAATTGTTATTTTGGCACCAAATTGTGTCGTAACATCTACAATGCTTTGTCGTCACAACTTGAGTGTTTGCTTCAACGAAGCAGTTGCTATTAATTGGGGGATTTAAAAGTTCCCACTGAATACTTTGATAAAAAATATGTACGTATGCGACGTTTTAGTGTTGTAAGAACTACGTGATGCTTGACAATAAAACTCATGACTATAAATAACTGTCAATCAAATCTCATGCTGATGTTTTCATTATTGCTTTATGTTACTGGCAGCCTAAATCACGACTGATCAGTCGATCGCGTACAATTGGGAAAAATTTTGTCGATCTTAACGACTGGCAAGTTGGCCACCCCTGACGTAGACTATTGCGGGTGGGGCGCTTTTTATAGGGAACAGTGAATTTCGCTTTGATCCATCGCTGCTGGAATAATCTAGTTGCGATAGGGGTGGAGTGTAAAAAGCAGGTTGTAATTTATCAACAACAAAATTACCTTTGATCTGGGTGTGTGTGTGTAAGTGTGGATGCCGTCCAGGTTTTAGATGTCCAGTGGAGCAATTAAAATGCCGTCCGCCAGAACTTGACGGGTCTGATCGTACGTGAAAACGCTCTGGTTCAGGAATCTGAATCCGATGTTTGTTCCGCTGGAGCGGGTTGCCGAATTCAACACATCCAGGTGGCGCTGCACTTAATCTTTCGATGTTTTGAGTTGTTAAAAAGCTTGAACATCTCTCCAATCAGTTTCTTTTCCGGTTTCTTCAAAGCATACTGTCGCATCAGATCGCCGATATCGTTGCGGGAAACCTCTGTTATAAAAAATGGGTGAAAATTCCTCGAAATATTCATACTTTTCCGACGCACTTGACAAAGCCGAATATCTTGCCGTTGCGAATCGCCGAGAGGACGCTTTGCTGGGTCGGTTTTGGGGAATCTCAATTGTCTTCTCGACGGTCGCCTCCCGTATCTTCGCTTCTTCCTTGCACCCGACACTTGCTGCATCGGTGGAACCAGCAGCTGTGAAATTGATAGGCGGTCGTAAAAGTCGTCCGAATCGGGCTTGCTGGCCAGAAGTGTTTAGTATGAGGTCCATTGCAACGATCCGAAACATTCAAGCGGACCTTGGCACTGCAGCCATATTTTACCGTTTTTTTCCAGCGTGGTTGTATCTTGAAAACACAATAGACCGGCCATCAACGACAATGTCGCACATCAACCGGTGCAGGTGTTGATGTCTCGACCCAAACAGAGTAAGATTGACCTCGGGGCTGACAGTTTTGATCTAAAACTTCAAAGTGAGACCCAGCATGGACAGGCCATCTTTGAACGCGTCCACACCACTGCTTTCGAATAACTCAAGTGTTTCTGGATCGCTTGAAGAAATGGGACAACGTCTAGGTTATTGTCACGCAATGACGACATTCCTTCCTGGTTCCATACATCCACGCAGCGATGGTAATCTTCAAACGCCAAAGCCTTCTTTGTCAACGAACTGCAGAATGCTTCAATAGGCGTTTCGTCGAGTTGGGACAAATTCGTATGGAAACCATCCCCCTTCGCGGCGTCGCAGACGAATGCGCGAAGAAAAGACGCGTACGAGTGGTTTGGAGCAAGATAATTATTCCTCATGTCCAGAAATTTAAACTTATGAGTCTGGATGATGCACATAAAGTTGTTGTTTCGTTTCACCACAAAGGTGATGGTGTCGGTTTGGTAGAGCTGGAGCAGGAACTATCGCTTCATCAGGTTTACGTCGTATTTTCCACTGTTAAATATGATGACTGGTGAAAGGGAATGTGCTCAGCGTGTCAGGTCGTCTTTGATGCGTTTGCAGGGAGATTTTCCAATGTATGCCTCGAGGTCGAATGCGGCCCGGAAAGGGAAAAAAACGAAGGGGTGTGGGAACGTCTATGCATGCCTCGTCAAGCGCATCCATTACTGTCATTGGTGTAGAATACACACCGCCAACATAAACGTTTTTACCCAAACCTTTGCAGGTGTTTTTGGGTTCGCTGCCATCGGACAACTTGCCAAAGTGTTTCCTGCAGACCTTGCACACAAACCCCGAGGAAAAAATGTCCAAATTTTCTATGTAACCAAAATGCTGGCAAATTTTTTTAATTTTCTATGTAACTAAAAATGAAATGTAAATTAAGGATTCGGGGATCCTTGAATGCACGGCGTCGCACACTCCGCAAATTTAGTACGCAGCCGTTCCGAGAAGTGTCAATGAAAAACATTGATATTAAGCTTGAAAAGCTCCTCAATGACAGGCAGATCCACCAGTTTCACGCTGGGAAAAGTGTCAGGGTTGACATCGACTGCCAGGCAATGTTGTCGACAGAAGCCCGCCGCAATCGCTTCCATCATTTCTGGACTAGAGCCACAAAAAACGCCGGGCAGCGGGAAAAAAACACAGGTTGCCCCTTAATCAGCCACAGGTCCTGTGGAGCGGCACCAAGTGGATCGGGAGCTTCTCAGCTTGCCCGATAAAGGGTCCGTCTTCATAATAACAAAAAAATGTGACGTTGGTGATCGCTTCTACGACCCACGACGAATCCTCGCGCTGAAGTCTAAGCCATTTCAAGCAATTTTGCTCAGCAACCGCGAGAAAGGCCTGGTGCTCGTCGAGGGAGCGAATCAACAGCGGGCCGTCGAACAAATAGAAGTTATTGTCTGATGTATGGAAGTATCGCCTTTCGCCAGTGACCCACCGCAAAACAAATTCAAAACCCGCGGTAATGCGAAAGGCCCTGGAGCGCACAGCCATGATGTCCTGCGCGACAGTGTTGATATGTCAGACCAGGGGCAATCGGTAGTTAAATGCGCCGCTGATTGGACCTAGATCCTGGTGTGATCGCTTCGCGTCCCAACGTTCCGCGATAATGCCACTAGCGTGGCGCGAAATCAAGATGCGTCCCCTTCAGCGTTGAAGTCCATAGTTCTTGTCAAACCAACATCGTGAAAATGAAGCATTCAGGGCTGCCAATGAGAGTTTCAACAAAACCCAAGACTCACAGCAAAATAACCCAAGAATTTAAATGAAAACCCAAGATTGCAAAATGTGGTTAGAAATGCAATTAATTAGGAAATCTACTCGTTTCATTGGCAAATTTACTGTCCGGAAATGCAACTTTACAAACTGGTAGGAAATGGTCAATGCAAGCATTATGTTCAATAAAATATGCAGCAATTGCCAGTTCACTCTTGGCTGTTTGATGATCATCATGTTTTCTTTTTCATAGAATTAGTAATGTCTACAGTATATTTAGCAGCTTTGAAACTTCTGTGATGGTTAGCAGAGTTTTTATGTTTAACGAGCATTGATTTATTTGCATTTTTAATTACAGCACCTACAATAGCTTGAAACGCTATCTTTAGAATCTTGAATCAGCCATTCTTTAAATTCTACTTCTTTCAACCATTCTTCTTTAAAATTCATAGCATACCATTTTCTCTTTTTCAGTGGAGTAGATTTTTCGCTCATATTGATGGGGTATCAGTTCTTATAACGAAATGTTAAATTTATGCAACGATTGCTATCACTGTATACTTATCTAGAAAGAATTAAGGTATAGAAAAGAGAGAAAATAAAAGTGAGGCCTAAACAGTGCAGCTACCCGAAACACTTTTTTTGTTAAAAATAGTTCTTACATATATTTATTTCATCAATAGGACTCAAAACCCAAGAATTGCTATAATTTTCCAAATAAAACCCAAGAACCCAAGACGACAAGTAAAAACCCAAGATCTTGGGGCAAAACCCAAGCTTTGGCAGCCCTGGAAGCATTTATTGTTTCAAACTGCAAAAATTCTTGATTATCGCAAAAAGTTTAACCAAGTGGCAAAGCGGTTATTTCACGTTGGTATTTCCTTTCCTCTTCAAATATTTTTGCCCATTCGACATTCCGGATGTTGGAATGCAAGTTTGTCCACTCTTTATCGCGAAGACCATTGCTCCATTTAGAGGTGGGTACAAAATTCAGTCCGCGTGACAATAGCAACTTGGCACTGTTGTCTAGAATGTGCTTGGACTTGTTAAGTACGATGCTTTCGGCAGTTTTCCGGTAATTACTGTTCTTTACATCAATACAATTTAAAACCCAGTGAATAAACCCTAGGCCAGGGGCGGGCAACATACGGCCCGCGGGCCGTATCCGGCCCGCGACGGGATTTTGAGCGGCCCGCAGACAGTTTCAGGTCTTACATGATAATGTGGCCTGCGGCCACAGTCTGCCGCAATCCCCCACTACTTGCTTACTGCGTCAAATTATAGTTGTAACGGTCAGTAACGCTCCCCAACAGCAAAAAAACTTTCCCGCCGTTGTTGCCATTGCACCATACAACCATTGTTACGACATAACTGCCAACCTTGTGTGTGGCCTGCTTTCAGTGTTTCAGCAGTATCTAAGTCTGTGGTGTATGCATTAAATTTGCGGTGGTGAATAATTTATGTTATATCAGTTAGATTGTTTGAACTGTATTGTATTTGTGATGTTCTTGAATGTATTTGGTTTAGGTGGTCAAAAATCCGTTTTAAATCACTGGATAAATACGCGATTAATGTATCGATTTAGGAATCCGGCCCGCCAAGTACTTCATTATCCCATATCCGGCCCGCCGACTGGAGAAGTTGCCCGCCCCTGCCCTAGGCCAAACAGAATAAGCCGTACTTGTACACAGTATTACACGGAACATATATTTCACGAAAAAGTTTTGGCATCTTCAGTTCCTGTAAGCGAATACATTACTGTTAAAAAAAGGGAAGGAAAAGTAAAACAGTAAAAACAATAAAATACTAAAACAAGCTGCCAGTATAACATGCAACTGGTGAAGAAACCTTTCAGAGTGAACGCCGAGCTGTTTACTATCGGACTGTCAAGTCTGCTGCAGGTGTGTTGCAAAACAGAAAAAAGGCAGAAGTACAGAAAAAGATAAGAGAGTAATTGGGTTGAGGGGGGAATGCGTAGAAAACAAATTCAACGAACACGCGGTAGTATCATGCGTTGGATGTTTATTTTGGCGTTAATCAACGCCAACCACTTTGCTTCGGCCATATCTAAATTTTGTAGCACAGGTTGATGTGCAAAAGTGGCCGAAAAACATTGTGCGATGTTTGTTTTTTTAACGAACGCAGACATATGCTTCTGTTCGTAATGGCGAAAAAGCGCGGCTTTGTCACTCTTGTGTTGGTGCTGTGTGATGGAAAATCTTTTCTATGCTGCACGATGACTACGCCACCTTGTTGCAAACGTATTTTTCGTTTGGCCAACGCATCTGTCGCCACAAAACGTGCATGTTGCAATGTAAATAGCGTGGCTGTTGCAATCCAAGCATTGCCTTTACGTATAAATTTCTGTGAGCCAGTTTCATCTGTGCTGTGTGCCCAATTGTGGCATCGCTTAGACTAGGTGATGCATGTTTTTTTTACCATGTTGCTCCCAACAAACTGGAGTGCCGTTGAATGGCTATACTAGCCAATGCGGCCGATCTCTCGTCACCTACTGCACTGATGAGACCTTATACTGCTTATAGATCGAAACAGTGTGCACTGTCTGCAGCGTATAAATTTGTGTTTCTGTCTTCACTTCCTTCACAACGCACTTCATTTAATGCGTGTATAGTTTTGTTGTCCCCATTGCGTAGTATTTTAGTATAGCGCATTTGGTGTTTGGTTACTGAGCGATACCAAAGGGGTTTTTGCTGCAGCTGTCTCCATGCTTGTACTTTGACCTTCATGGTTGCAAAAACACTTACGCCTTTTTTACTATATGGTCCTTCTTTCACTCTTCATATTCTGAAGAATCTTTATCCAGAACAAACTTCTTACATATTTCACACGTCTTATTACAACAGCATCTAAACCAGGGGTGGGCAACATACGGCCCGCGGGCCGGATCCGGCCCGCGGACAGTTTCCGGTCTTACATGATAATGTGGCCCGCGGCCACAGTCTGCCGCAATCCCCCATTACTTGCTTACTACGTCAAATTAAAGTTGTAACGCACAGTAACGCTCCCCAATAGCAAAAAAATTTCCCGCCGTTGTTACCATTGCACCATACGTCCATTGTTACGACGTAACTACCAACCTTGTGTGTGTCCTACTTTAACGGATTTCTTTGTTTCCACACGTATAGCCTAGTTCAGGGGTGGGGAACCTGCGGCCTAAAGGCCACATGCGGCCTTTTAGGGCACTAAGTGCGGCTTTCGATGGCAAAATACATTTTTAAGATGTTGATATAACCGACTGCACCAGGCGCTGAAAAAAAATAGACAGAAACGTATTTTTGACTTTATTGCAGATTATTTTTTGATTAGTTCCAGGGCAGCGGTTTTTAAACAAGACCCATGTGGTCCCATAGTGGTACATAAAGCGATTTCCATAGTTAGGACTACCAAAAACTCCAGGTTCAGCAATTTCTAGGTTAAATAAATCCTGAATGTTGTAGTGAAGATGAAAATGTAGTGAGGAATTTTAATTAGCTGAGACTGTAAGTCCTACAAACTACGAGGAAATAGCAAAACGACCATTCTGTAAGTCAAAAAGTTTGAACATCACTGCCCTTGGCCTGGAAAATAGTCTATGCGGCCTACACGAGTGTCGATAAATCGTTTGGTAGCCTTTATAAACAAAAAGGTTCCCCACCCCTGGTTTATGTGGTCAAAAATCCGTTTCAAATCACTGGATAAATACGCGATTAATGTGTCGATTCAGGAATCCGGCCCGCCAAGTACTTCATTTTCCCATATCAGGCCCGCCGACTGGAGAAGTTGCCCGCCCCTGATCTAAACCTTCACCAGTATCGAATGACATCACAACACCAACACCATGGGATGATTTAAAACCTCTGTGGTGCAATCATATGATACCACAACATCTATGACATCATCACAAGAATTACCCTCTTCCTGCAACAACTGTCTCATTTTTTTTCTAGCAGCTTTATACTGTTCTTCTGCAATATCCCCAAACGCATTCGGTACATTCTTGTTGTGCATCTTCCAACTGCTTTGCACGGTTGAGGGAGGCATACCAAACATACAACTGATTGTTGAAAATGCTTCTCTACCAAGGCCCAACTCCATCATGCACTGTTAATTCGCATCCACCTTTTTCGCGATTTTTTATCTACCTGTTTTCCTAAAACGTGGAAACAAACAACCGTAAAGCGGACCAAGGTAAAAAAATACCACGCTATGTTTCTTAGCATGGAAGATCCCATGCTTACAACTATGGTTAAGGTTGTAATATACATGCTGTGACAACTTTCCATCTTTTTGGTCAAAAAATACTAACCATGAAGGTAGGTTTTACTCGTGACTTTGCAAGAATAAATTGTCGTCATTTTGTGGTTTTGGTATTGATCAAATCTTAAAACAATTTTTTTCAAATTGGTTTCCGCCCATTTAGCACTACTGTTTCCGTTATGAAGCGCAAGGGTGAAGGGCACGATTGGTAGCTGGCTGAACGCGCTGCAGCTTCAAGCGTTTTTCGTGATTAGGGTTCACAAGAAAGTGTGGATGACTTTGAATCGACACAAATTAATACAAACAGCCTGTTTTTTGCAGTCATACACTATCAACCGGACAAAGGGTTTTGGAAACGCAAGGTTTTAATTATAACGTGGATGTTGTTTATGTTTACAAAACTCGCCTGTTTACAAACGCGTGGAAACCCAGCAAGCGGCAAGGTGAATTTTTCTTTTTTGTGCAGGTTTAGTCCCGTTTTGCGATTCTTGCGGTTGATCAATACCATTTAAATTGTAGAAAAGAGTATTTAAGCTCACAAAAAGAGTTGTGGTGTAAACGTTTCAAATTGTTTTGAGAAATAATAAGTTGCCTTCAAAAGTAAGATGATTTAACCTGCATGTGAAAAGCGTTTTGACAGAAAAGAATGAAACATTAACATAAGAATGGTTTAATATTTGTAAAAAATATTTAACTTTTAGTGAAAGAAACGATAACAAGTAACTTTGGTTTTCAAAATGATTTTTATGACAAGCTCCCGGATGTAGGTTCAGTCCTCTGCACGTGCTTGCTTTGCGAAATCAGCAAAGTGTGCCCCGGTAAAGAGGTGAGTTTGCTGTTCGGAAGGATTGGTTATCGTGAAGTTAAATGTTTTTCAGTTATACGATATGTTGTGTGTGGAATTTTTTAATGATATATCTGTCCAGACTTATTTTTAATGTAATGTTGTTAAGATTACAACCCCAAAAATGTTATTCAAAATGGGGAAGAGAAGTTTTATTATCTTAATGGTATGCACCTTCTTTGCCTTTGTGTAATTAATTGGGAAAGTGTGTAGTGTTTTGCAGATGTAAAGGACATGGAATTCAAGTATCACGTAACTTATAAATACAAATAACTACTGGTCAGCGTGACAGACAAAGAATGTTTATTTGACAAACTATTAAGTACATTTAATCTTAATAAAGCAGTGTATGTTCAAGTGTACGACAAGGATTTCGAGGACTGGCATGAAGTCATAGATGCTAAAAGTTTACCTGATAATGTAAATTGCTACTACAAGAATCAGGTAAACACACAGTCTTAGTTTATGCCATGATAAAAATGATCTCTAGTGTAAACAACTAAACAAAGATATTAAATATTTGGATATATTACAGAAGGTGATACTGGTACCAAGAGTGAAGCTGCATCCAGTAGTAGTGATATGAATCATGTTCAACTTGAAGATAAAGAGATAACATGGGTTGCAAAACTGAAGTTGCCTCCTCTACCATTGCACATAAAAAATGTGATTGCTGAAGGCAAACCGCTTACAAAAGCAGTGAGAAACAAGATTGTACAAATCGTGTTTGATACCTTAAGTGCCAATGACATGTAGGTATTTGACATGTTGTCGTTGTAGCAATGAAAAATTATTTCAATAAATGTTTTTTTTGCTGTTCTAGATATGTCCCATCCCCACTCAAATACATATCGATTTGTTTGGACCTTGTAAAGGGATATCCCTCACTTGCAGACAACAATTCAGCAAATCCAATTGTAAGGTTTATTTGTACTATATATAATGTGTTTTTTGCACTACCTTGAAAGTTTGGTAAAGTATCTTATGTAACAGGAGTCTTGGGTTGAGTTATTAAAGCAGAGATTCTGTGACATGAGACGAGGGCTTTTGGACAATTCAAAGCTTATAAAAGTGAAAGAAAAGTATGACAGGAAAATTTTGTATATTTGTAATAAATAGAGGTATAATAACGTTTACTGAGCAAAACATTTGTATTTGTATTACACTATATTGCTGCAAGATGACATTTTCATGCCCAAAAAGCAAACAATGTTTGGTTTGATTTTTTGGGATTTAGCCCTGTTGTGTATAAGCTGGAGTGTACATAGCACCTATTCCCAACTAGTAAAAAATCAAAAGTAATCAGATTAAGCCCATACAATTAGTTTTGATTAAGTGCAGTAGGAATTTTACTTAACAGACATACCATAATATTTAAACATTTATTATTTAAACACATATCGCAAATATCTAGGTAAATTAGTTTGTATTTTGTAGAATGATCAGGCTGCCACATTACAGAAAATTGGGAATTGGCTAACAAACGAAGGTGTCAGCTCTTGTTTGCTGAAGTTTCCATCACTACACGAGGAAGAAATGGTGAGTAGAATTAGTTGTTAGGTATAGTGCCAGCAGTATGGTTTATGTAATATTAGGCAAGTATACGGTTAAACAGTTGTTGTATTTTTAATATATTAAGGATGACTTACAGTTTTACACAGAGCAAGTAACAAAACGATAGTAAAAAATGTTAACCATGTTGTTTGTCCAGTTATTAAGACAAGGGTGATATACTCAAACCAGAAAAGCATTTCATATTTTGGTCTCTGGTGTAATTACAAGTTGCATCAAACTTGAATAGTTGCATCATTGACATAAGTTTGTACCAAACATCTATTATATAAATATATATAAATATATATTTTTAAGGAATTGAAATGGATTTAGGTTTTCCTATAGACTTAACGTTTCACTTTAAACATCATAAGATGTTAGCGACTGTTTTTGACAAGCACAATAACAAACTGCATTTGTAGTTGCTTCAAGAAATGGAAGTCTTGACTGAAAATTCAGTTTTAAATCTTTAAATGATGCGACTATGTGTTATTTTCAACAGCATGTTTTTTAAGTCCAACCATAGATGCAAAAGATACTAAAACACTAACTATCTTTTTTTAACTAGGCCTAAAGTGCTTGTAATCCTCCTTTAACATAGCGGTCAGCCCGTAGACACAAACATATTAGGTAGTGACGTCATAAACATTTCGAGTCCTCTTTTGATACAGTGACATTGGAATGAAATCCTGTCATAAACAATTTAAATTCAAGTTCCAGACAATTTTATTATTATCTGCAAAAAGTAACAATTCAAAATGACAGTTTAATCAACAATTATTATGCGCGTACTGGTACGGTACGCTTTTGGTATGGAGGTACGCTCCGGTGACCATCGTACCGTGCCGTACTGCCATCCTTGGTTGCCACCCTGGCCATGAATGGGGCACATTTTTTCACAAGGTGGCGCTGCGCAAAAGGTCAAATTTGACTGGAGTTGTGATTCTAGCGTCGCACCCTATTGCTAACAAATCGACATCGTAGCATCATGTATTCAGCATGGACCGTTGCCAAACTAAAACTTGAGTTGTGCAAAAGAGGTGCAAAAACAACGGGTAAAAAGACTGAATTTATAAACAGGTAATTTATTCATTTATTAAGAATAGTTTAGATTTAGAGAGATAAAAATAAAGAAAAATAACACTGGTTTTTCAGTGGTACTGGTATTTACAGAATGCAAATAAGCATGTACAGGAATATACATAGCCGATTTATGTTGAGGAAACGTATAGTTGAGGAATGTTTGAGAAAAAGCACAAGTATTTTTTTGTTCAGGTTGGAAGCATATGACAGAAATCAGAACTTTGTGTCATCTGTCCAAGTTGCTCAGTTATGTACTAGTACAGTGTACTGGCCTAGATGTGGATATCAACAGCTTACAAAAGATTCAAAAATATCAGAAATTTCAACAATTCACATTCAAAATTATTTCAAGCTTCGATCAGCAGCAGACAACATTTGCAACAATGATATTAAAGCCATACAAAAAGGGAAATTGTTAGTGGAAGCTTATCATGTCCAAGCTTGCAGCACAGTTTCAGAAAAGCTGCTTACATATGTCAGTGGAGTAGTACGAGCTTCAATGAAAAAGCAAGTGTCATATAATGTAAAATTAAGTTTAAATTTAGAAGGGTTTATAGTTAACACCACCTGTGAGTGCCCAGCTGGCAAGGGACCCAATGGAACATGCAAACATTTGGCCGCCATTGCAATGGTGCTGGCCAGGTTTGTTGAAATGCATGAAATTTGGATAAACCCAAGTTGTACTGAAAAACTACAATCATTTCACCACCCCAGAGTGATACAAAGAGGTAAAGTGGTTTTGTAATCTTTACACTGCTTTTTGGACACCGAAATAAGTGTATCATATCCAATATCAATAATCATATCCAATAAAAATCTCTGTAAATTAGGTAATGCAATGAGAACATCGAAACTGTTTCCTTCCCATTGGAAGGAGCATGATGACCCAAGGCCACAGCGGTTTCGCAACATGCCCGGTTACCAAGATTTTGTGAGAAGTACAGTAATCAATTACTGTAGCAAATCATCCAAAGACATTAGCATAAGGCATATTTATGGAAGTGCTGACTTAAAGACTGCTACTGTTGATCATGACTATTTTGTTTTGCCATTCCATGAATACTGGGTTGAAAAGTCATTGAAGGTATAAAAAATACATGGCAAAAAATAGTTGTGTTGTGTGTCTATCTCATACTTATCATTTATTTATCAGGTATCTGAAACTGAGGCAAAGGTAATTGAAAGGAGGACTGTCATGCAAAGTGAGTGCAAGGAATGGCACCTTCGACGTGAGTGGCGGCTAACAGCTTAACGATTTGGAGACATAATTAATATAACTGATGCCATTGTGCCATTATTCATGGAAAGACATATGAGTCAATTGGTTTAACAAAGTTTTCTGAAGATTCAGGAATTGCAGTTCTTCCCTGTGGTCTTTTTATCAGTGTGTCTTATCCCTATTTAGCTGCAACACCTGATGGTTTAGCTTATGCTGGCATTGTTGAAATTAAATGTCCATATAATGGCCGCAACTCTAAGATCGAAGCAAACAGTTGCTTTCCATTTTTGGAAGCCAGTTTGGGTGCCCTTCAGCTCAAAACAAGCCACAAATACTATAAACAAGTTCAGGGTCAACTTGCAATATGTAAGAAACCATATTGTTATTTTATTGTGTATACATTTTGTGATATGTTTGTGCAAAAAATTATGTTTAATGTCAACTATTTTGAGAACTGTATGTTGCCTAAGTTGAAAGACTTCTATGACACACAATGGAGACCTTTTTTGGGAGATGTGCTATGTAAGAAAAACACGTAATGTTGTTGGTAATTATTGTATTTTTGATGTGAATCCACAAATCCACTATGAAATATTATTTTCAAACTACCTAAAAGAGAGCAAAAATAAAAGTTATACCATGAAATACAAGGATCAAATTGCAGAATGGTAAAAAAAAAGTACATAACCACCAACAGAACATACACTTTGTGGTAGGATAACATATACAATTCAGTGGTATGATAATAGAACAAAATTACTGAGCATCATTGACAATATTTCTACGAAAATTGGTAAGCATGAAACAAACAAAAACAATTCTGGAAATGAGGGGAAGCAGTTGATGTGAAATGGTGGTTTTCAATATTTTGTATGTTTTTGCAAGTCCAATCAAACGTTCCACATGAATACGCTTTGAGGCTATTCTCCTGTCTTTAATTACATCGTGTGGTTCCAGCTGAGATTTTCCTTTTAACATAGTAGGAGTGTTCACAAAAACATCAAAATTTGCAAACAAATCTTGAACCATTATCCCACGGTCTGCCATTATACTTTCTTTTGCATTAAATCGTTGGCTTGCTTCCAAATACAGCTCACAGTCTTCAACAATCTGATGATCACTAGCAGAGCCACCATAGCAGTCACTAACATAGGAAACTGTTCCTTTAGGAGTTATTCCAATAAGTGTTTTGACTGTATTCTTGTTTTTATATGTGGAAAAAGTTTGAGATTGTGCAATAACAGCTTCAGGTTTTTCTATTGGTATCTCTGTGGCATCTAAAATGACTCTTGTTGTTGGAAAATGTTTGTAAAAATTGGCAGGCATTGTTTGTTTTACTACTTCTGACGAAGGTCATATGTTAATCTCTTTTAGTTGAAACCATAGGAAATTGATCCAAGTGACAAAGATTTTAGAAACTGTTGATTCTGAAACTTGAAACAAAAAGCTCAAATCTTTGTGATCTTTATTTTGCCGCAGTTTGAGAATTGTAAGGAAGAGTTGATTTTGTGGTGTCAAACAATCACATTGGTGGTTTAAGTGAAAAGCAGATGGACCAAGTAAATTAAAAAACATGTCAAAATGGGAAGAATCATCAAATCCAGTGTAATACTGAATGGCATTTGCATCATCTTTCAAAGATTCAAGAGAGTGCATTGTATTTGTTGAGTGCAGTAGGTGGTTTCATTTTTTGTCAAAGAAGTTTTCTCCAACCGAGCAGATTTATCCGTATCTACTACAACTTCTACAAAATCTAATGCAGGGCTTTCTAAATCCTGTCTGCTCTTTCTCTGCACTGCTCTTTTTCTAAACGGAAAGACTGAAGGAACGGCATCTTTTTTTAGTATTCTTCTTTTAATTTTGCCACTTGGGCCACAACTAATTGACACATAGTCGGAGGGTAGAAAATGGTCAAAACAGACAACATCGTAGCTTAAGTTTGGATACTATAGAGATTTTGCAGAAAAAGCCTCCCGTTTTATAGCGACCCTCCACCGTTTTAGTAGCAGTTGGTTTGTCGGAAATTTGTGTCCACCCACACGGTTTTTACACTGTGTCACGCAGCAATATGCAGGCATCCCTATTCTTATATCACGGTCCGCAGACAGCAACACCAATTTTCCGCTCAACAAACAGATACCAGACCTTTCGAACAGCGACCCCTTGTGATACAACGATTCAAGAAACTGTGCCCCATTACTGACTTTTTTTCTGGAGTGGAAAAACGATATTGTTTTCAAAATTATAATTGGCGCGTTTTTATTTAAGCAGAAACGGCACTTGTTCACGCTTCAAATTGGTGCCGCTAAAGATTCTTTTTCGGCTTAATCGCAGCAAATTGTTTTCGGTCAAAACTGAATCTTTGTAAAATTGGCCGATTTTACCAAACGTAATATTCGACATTTCTGGTTCATATAGATATATATTATTAAAAATACACAGGGGTACATCTAGGGTTGTGTGTAATCAGTGGCACAAACAATAGGTCATCCACTAAATAACTTCTCAGTTGTTGTGATTGGCAAGTGAATCTGTGTTTTTCATGTGATTCGTTTTTGTTAACAAGTTACAAAATAAATTCGCCAAAGTCTTTAGCTTTGTAGCAATAAAGTACTGTCTGGTATGTTCTATCATAATTTTATAGGTTTGGAATGAGTTAATGTCGTTGACGGTGATAACTAATTTATGTTAAAATCCGGCAAGTACAGTTAAAAAGAGTCGTGTTACAATGGATTTCGCCATGCTAGACCAAACCCAAGAGAAATACTGGCATTTTGCGTGGATTTTTGTTTTTTCTTGCATGTTTAGAGAACCGTTTTATGTTTCGGTAGAGCAAATACCGCAAGGAAGGGGTTTATACTTTGTGTCTTAGGGTCTAAAAGCATGTGCAAAAGTAGTGTATACATTTGCCATGGCAGGTCTTTATTAAAATAAATGTGTTGCAACTTTGACTTGACCGCACACAAAAACTTTCGAATTATACTAACATATTAACGCGAAAATCAATTTAATTTTGCCGTCATGAGTACCTCGAATACCTTTTTGTGTTAATGCTGTATCGTAAACAATACTTTAAAACACAATTTGCCAATTGTTGACAAGTTTGTGACCAATATGATTGCGCTTGTAATCGGACACGTTCGAAAAGGCAATTGTTGCACAGTTGACTGCCTTTTGCGGAGCCAGGTTACGCGGATTAGCATTTGGTCTAGCATTAGACATTGTAGACAGTTAGATGTTGGATTGATTTCTGCCTTGTGGTAGTTGAGATAGGAGTTTTAACGCGCCGGATTCCGCCAGTTTAGCAACTCTTTGTATTTTACTTACGTTTCGGAATAGTTTCAAAACTTATGAGATTTGTACTTCTATTTGGGATTGAATCAATTTAGTGCGTAGAAGAGACCCCAAAAAAGAACATGGGGTTTTAGCGTATGATACTGCCAAATCACATTCAAGTAATTTGACCATGTTAAGACAGTTTCGGAGTATATATCGCAGCTCAGTATTTCAAAACATAACTTGATGCTAAATGGTCAAGTTTGCACTTGATCAAATCGTCATGATTTGCCAACAAAATCATATGAGAAAGGAAAAGTAATTTCATTACTTGTAACTTTACATCGTTTCACTAGCATGTTTCAATTGATTAACAAATGATCTTTCACTCTTCTTTAACCAAAATGTTATTCATTTTTAAAACAACGGTTTGCGTATATTAGCAACATTCCCAGTGCAGCTACCAGCTACGTAAATTACATCATATTGCTTTACACGAATCACCCGAACAATCGACATCGCAGCGTTTAACAGTTCAAGTCATTGCGACCCAAATCTTTACAAAATTAGCGGCAAGACAGTACTTTTTTGGAGATCAGATAAAGTTCGTAATTTGACTTTAATGTAACAATGCTTTTATAGACAATCAGTGAAATTTTGTGCATGTTACCAAAAGGTCCAGGCAAAATTAGCATAATTGATAAAAACTACACACATCTTTTAAACCGCAAAGTAACAACGACCTAGTCGCTGGAAACAAATGCACTCCAATGCACTTACTGTGTAGGTTTTTTAACATGAACCTAGCCAGTTTCTAACAGAGACTTAAGCAAAAAGAACACGTTTGGCAACAAGGACAACTAAACAACACGTAACCAAATCACCCGTTATAGACCTCGATTCGGACCAAATTACTCAACCATTGTTAAATTGTGACAAAACCACAATAGAAAAAGAACTAAAATTAGGATGTAAAGCCTGAGCTTGATGATTAGTCGGAGTTTAGTGGGTGACAAGCTCACACGCAATGCAGCATTTAGTCTGTCAGTGTTAAGACCAGGGAGTCGCGCATGTCATTTCGGTTCGGGTTTTGTTCCGGTTCGAACAAATTATCCGGTCCGAACCGGTTTGCGGTTTTATATCGGTTCAAATTTTTGGAAACTCCAAAAGAGATTTTCCCCTGCACTGTTATTTTTGACACGCCCTATATAAGTGTTATCTCGCGTATTCTTCAGTGCGCTGTTTTGAAAAAAAATCACAAAATATAAAACAGACTGCATTTTTTACTGGTTCAGTTCCGGTTCGACTCCATGGTTAAGTCTGTTTCGTGTCTTCGATTTCGTTATAGTTACTAAAACAAGTAGTGTTGTGATGTGATCATAAGCGCTAACATGGTAACAGCAGGGCTGATTGGCAACCTTAATAGACGACGGGGGCATGATAACGACAGGTTGTTTCCGTCTTATATTGTTCGACGTTTCGTCATTATGGCACTGCTTTGTTGATCAACTGTTTATTGTTCGACGTTTGCTCATTATGGCACTGCTTTGTTGATCAACTGTTTGTGCATGCCGCAGTAGCTAGCGTAATGGTTAATTACATTTGTAATGTCGTAGCAGGTGTCGAATTACAGTACGTAGCTTATGTACCCTTGTAAACACCAGATATATTTATCAAAAACGAGGTTGAAATAGTCGTTGCAAATAGCTGATCGTTATGAACGGTGGATTGGTTCAACATAAGTGTTGTCCTTTAGGCTGAACAGGTACTGCGGTAAGCACATGACAGCTTTGCTGTGAAAAATATTTTTGGTAACTGTAACCGAGTTAGCTTTAAGATAAGCTACCACAGTTGGTATACTAAGTTCCATTCACGATTCGAGATGTGTTTTTGCGAATAAATCTTTTGTTTACGCCGAAGCAAAGATCACTTGCTCACTCTTCGGAATTTCGATGTAGGCCTACTTGAAAAAGTCGTAATAACAAATTTTGTCAAAAAAAACTTTTTGAGAAATTTAGTCAGTGAATGTGACCAAGCGGGTTTGACGATATCGCCTTATTCACAAATCTGGTGTTGTTTTCTTAACCTTTGCTGTACTGTATTGCGATCAGGCACAATGGTACAAGTAATAACTTCGTCATGTACGCGTACGTGTGGATTTTTTGCATCCTGCAGTATTTCAGTCTTTTGGCAACGCAATAAATTGTACTTTATGTAACTTGTGTCTCTGTATGTGAACAATTATATTACATCGTAATTCACCCATGCAAGTATGTATGTGGGTGTGAATTTTTTTCCTTCAAAAACTTTTTCTGTCATTTCTGGGTGTATTATGTTCTACAGTCGCCTAACAGTGCACTCTTAGAAACGAAATAAATAGACCAGGGATTTACCGATTCACTTCAGGTGTGTCTGTTTTTTTGTCATTTGTTGCAGTGTGTATGTGGAACGTTTCGACTTTCAAATCCACCAGTGCAACAAAACAGGAAACTAACAACAAAAACGAATCGATAGAAAGGTCAATAATTTTAAGTAACGAAAGGTATATATGTGTTACCAATGATATTAGAAACAAGGAAATATTATTTTTGGTATAAATCTTAAAACAGTCAACATCGCTACAGTCGCCACGCTGTGTGTTGAATTTTTAGTGTACTATTTAGTGTTTTTTAGTGTACTGCATATTATACCCAAAATACTCATTCCTGGTAACGTTTAGTGTATTTGTTGCGAATCATATGAAAAGGCTTCTCGCCGGGATATTATTTTTTCCTGACAACTTACATCGGCTATACCCGGTTCAAGTGTCTAAAAAAGCTTGAACGAAACAGGACTGTCTAGACTCTAGAGCAGTGGTTCTCAACCTTTTTTCTTTCGTGGCCCACTTTCATTGCAAAAAAATTCTGTGGCCCAGTAAATTTTTAAGATAGAAAGAAAACAACTATAAAATAGGTTCAGAACAAAACAAAAACATTCCTTCTCAATTCCTCCCCAAGCCATTATTCTTGTAAAATTGAGTGTAGTGACACAAAGGAAAGTACTTTTTTTAAAAAAGCTTTCTATTTGGTGTGGCCCAATCAAAATGCTTCCATGGCCCACTGGTTGATAACCTGTGGTATAGAACGTCGAAACGTCGGAATAAAAATTCATTTGCCAGAAGAGCTCTGTAAACTTGCTATTTTATATCTCCTTGCGATTGATGTAAGAATAAAGCAATTTTGTTAGCCAATTTACAGTCCTGAAATCAAACGTTGACCTTGACAAATTTAAACTTTGATGTAGTGGTGTGTATGTAAAAAAACTCTTCAAATTTGCACTTACTTGTGTGTAATTTATGTATGACATCACATTCCTACAGTGCATTCGTGTGACATCATAATAAACTGATAGAATCAATAGATCAAGAATTGTAATGGATTGATTTTATACGATAGGTTAAATTAAAGGTACAATAATAAAATTTGTACTTTCTGTAAACACAAGGTATTCCAATAAACCAGCGGTTCCCAAACTTTTTCATATTTTTTTCAAAACGGTCCCTTTGCCATTATTTTCCTAAACATGTATTTCATAAAAACGAAAGTTGATTTCAGGATTTTAGCTAGTTATGCAAAATTGCGCATAAAAGTCATCCAAACACAGCTTGTGACATCACAGACAAGACAAATGTACTACAATTGTGCGCGAACAATTACATTTTTGATAGTTGTCATTCAATAAAGGCTATTGTTAAGCAATGGAGACAGTTGATTCTCAACTCTACTTTGATTTAAACTTATTTAGTGGCACAAACTGACGCCAAATAAGATTATAGAATTACTTCAACCGCTTCGCGGTCCCCCCAAAATTGCCTCACGGACCCCAGTTTGGGAACCGCTGCAATAAACAATACCTTTAATTGTTTCTCTTGTTGTTCTGTGCAACATCTTGTTGTTAGTAGGATATTTTTGCTTGCGCATAAACTTTCCATTTCCAGTGCAACATCCCATGAGGGAACATAATAAGTCAGAATACTCGCAAGAAGTTAATTGTTGCAAATAAAAAGTTTTTGAAGATATGTAATGAGCTTGGACAGAGGTAACTCGGGTAAACTGCAAAGGACCCGCGAAAAATAAGCACAGTTAACGTAAGAAATACAAACTGTAATTATAATGCAGTGATTTTGACAGGAAACTACGTAATAACCCATAAGCACATAGCAATGAGCAGGTCTCCGCAATATTTCGTATTAAACAGTTAAATTGAGATACCGATACAATGACGTGCGCATCCGACAAAATGAAGGCTGCATCAGTCAGTGAAAGATAGACAAAAGCAAGAAACTAGTGTTGCAAAGTATAGTAGAGTTAGAAAAAAATCTCGCATAGCAGAAAGGCTAGTATAAAAGTTTGTATAAATTAGCAAGACCGCACGTCTACTTTACATTAAGCAACTTCGACAATTGGCGATTTATTAACTTATCATTGTTGATACTGTTGCAAATTTTTGACGTTGCTAACTGTGCTAACAATATCGGAAACGCTGCTTTGTATGTTTGAAATACATTAAGTAACAGAGCCTGATAAACCAACTTGGCAAAGTTGGTGAATGCTACGGACTCTAATAAGCTTTGCAAATATACGGTGAATTCTTTGCTTTATGTGGAATGTTTAGCTACAATCCAAAGTTATTAATATTTACCACAAACACGCAGATGTAAAGTATGGACTTATTTCTATTACAGTATTAACGCATCCTAGTTTGATTAAACCTGTTACTTTGTTTGTTGGTGCAATGGTGCCGCCATAGACCAATTTAAAATGCTCCTTATACATCATTGGTTTAACGGATATTTCATCGCTTACACTTATCATTGAGGAACTTCCTTACAGCCCAACATACAGACATGAAGTTTCACAAGCCACACTTTTCATATTTAAGTTGTTCGGTTTGACCCAAGGCCAAGTTTTAACGCAAAAACAATTGTTCTTGGTTTTGAGCAACTTTTTCGTTTACGGGAAAACGTTTTGCCTTCAACCCCTACCAATTGTCATACATACTGTGATATTTTCATTGTATTGCAAGCTGATGTAGACAACAACAACAGACGTAGCCAACGCATTGATAATAAACATGTTAAATAAGTTTAGATCAGTGGTTCCCAAACTTTTTTCTTTTAAGGCGCATTTTACAAAAAACAAAAATTATTTGGCGCACTTCGAACATTTGAATAAAAAATATATTTGATTTTTTTATTTCAGTTCAAAATGGCACAGCAAATTAGCTGACAAAGGCACTAACTATGAGGTCATAAAGCCGCTATACAGGTCACTCTCATAGTTGAACATCTCAGAGACGTAGAGCATGTTGGCCTAGTGGTCTAGGCACCTGGTACTACTCTACTTGATTAATTTTAATTTCAATATTTTTTGTGACACACCTAATGACATCTGCGCATAGTTTGGGAACCACTGGTTTAGATGCTAAATGAGGAGCATCCGTCTGGAGATGGCAGCTGCTGATCTAAGTTTAACATGAGACGTTTGGCAACATTTTTGTCGGTTCTCATAACTACAAAGAGATATTGTAGGTTAGTTTTAAAAGGCCATGAGAGAATTTAGGGTTGTTTGTGGAATTTTAGTTATTTTTTTTATTGTAGCGTGAAAGTTATGTAGATGCAAAGCTGTACAATTTTATAGCCTACTGATATCGTAGCCTGGACAGTAAAGCCGTTTGAGCTTTTTTTGTGACTTTTAAAGATATTAGTAGTAAACTCTAAAGTTTATTGCCACCGTAAAACTGTGCAGGTGTTTCGTCTGCGAATTGCGCTCCCGAGCTTGGCAAGCAGCAATAGACCGGACTTTTGGTTAGTTTGTTTATTCCATAGAACGTGGCTGGACGTATAGCGTGATTCTGCGCAAAGCCGAATCGCATAGTATAGAAAGGTTTGTCTAGGCCAGGGGCGTGCAACTGTTTATCGCAGTGGGCCACAACTTACAGTTTTAATGATGCTGGGGGCCAGACAATAAAGCAACACATATCTTTTTAAACAGCTTATTTAATAGCAGAGCGCACACAATCAAGTTACTGTTTGATCAATGGGAGATATCTGCTAACCTTTTCGTAGAATAAATGTCAATATATTTACTGCACCTATAAATCATGTTAATAAATCATTGCTAGAAAGGCAGTTCTGTCATAATGCACACTATGATGCATCAATGGGAATATGTCGTCACAGTGGATAAAACCTCATCACGGTGTGACGTTTTATAAAGTCAAAAATACCAGTGATGGTGTACAAATAGCAACATTCCATGCTCTAGCAGTAAAAAGTATTCATAATTATAGAGTACTTTGAAGTCTGCGCGGGCCACGAAAATAGGTGTCGCGGGCCGGACACTGGCCCGCGGGCCGTATGTTGCACGCCCCTGGTCTAGGCCATTGGTTCTCAACCTTTTTTCTTTCGTGGCCCAGTAAATTTTTAAAATAGAAAGAAAACAACTATAAAATAGGTTCAAAACAAAAACATTCCTTCTCAATTCCTCCCCAAGCCATTATTCTTGTAAAATTAAGTGTAGTGACACAAAGGAAAGTAATTTTTTTTAAAAGCTTTCTATTTGGTTGGTCTGTGGCCCAATTTGTTGTTGAGAACCACTTCTCTAGAGCATGCATAAATTGTGAACATTTTAACAATTGGTGCTGTTATTTAATGTTTTCTTTAAAACCGCTGCTTCAACACGTGCGTTCTTAAATTAGTTTAAGAGCACATGGCTGTTTAAAAGTGGTGGTTGGCACAATATAACACACCACACTACAAGTTCTAACACTTATGGCCTACAACTGTTTAGTAAACCGCAATTTAACTGTGCGGTAGTTGTGGTTCATGTTAATGTAGAAAGACAAATAGAAAATAAATTGTGGGAAAATTTGTGATATGACAAGATAACAACGTAATTGATGAACCTAAACTGCAAAAACAAATACATAACCCAAAACTTGTCGTCAGGTTTTGAATCAATCATGCTTGGGATTGAAGTCCGAACTCGAGCAAAAGTCAAGTGATTACGCAAACTTGACAGTTTCGTATTTGATCTACTTATATGCGAATTTATTTTACAGCAGCAAGCTTTTGCACTGGCCACTGAGAAGTTACCACATGAAAATATGAACATTACTGAAATATTCAGAATGGAGAAAAACAAATGTGCTAAGCCTATTTTCAAGTTTGTGTATGTCAGGGGTTCCCAACCTTTTTACGATCTCGTACCACTTGGACGCTTTGCACTGCCACGTGTACCACCATAGAGCACAACAATGTGATCTGTGGTACCACTTCTTGCAGAACAACTAATTTGTTCAAATCATATTTCTTTCAACGCTACAAAACAGTAGATGATATCTATCAAGAGAAATCATTTGACATAATTAACGCCCACCGTCTGGTACGGCTTCTCATAGTAACTATGCTTTTTGTTGGCAATTGTCATGACCTGTATTTTGATCGTAATGTAACGAAACAACAGAAATAGTTACGTAACAATGACAATAGGCCTGGGAAATGTTTTTTTGTAAACAAAACCAGATGAACAAAATATAAGGTTGTAAATCCAGGTTTATGTGAACAAAACGGAAGCTACTCGCGTACCACCTGAAAAACCTTCGACACACACACACAAAAATAAACCATAAGGTATAACTTATTTTATAAAATTTGAGATGGTATGCTTTATTTGCAAGATATTGCCCTGCCCCTGTACAATCACTTTAACCGAACATTCTGGAAACGCGTGGACACTTACGGACGGGAAAAAATGACAAATGATGTGGCAGTACTTCGCAGCAAACAAAATATTTAGATGCAAGGTGCATTCCACCAATAATAGATTCGACAGAGTTGCAAAATCATATGTTTAAAAATAGTGCAAAATGTCTTTATCCAGGTTGGAAAGAACCTGTATTGATACCCTAGCCTAGATCACTGATCTCTATAAACCCTGGATACTGGCCGTCACGGTTGAAGCAAATTGAAGCGTAATGGCGGCTGAAAAGGAAGCCCCAAAAATGCATTGCGGGCAATGGGGAGAGAGTGGAAAAATGTCGATAAATTTTGTTTTAGGCATTTTTATAGCGATTTTTTCAGATATGATTTGTAGATTAATAGGACGCATGTCTTCCAGTGTGTAATAACCAATAAATATGCGTAGATTGACTGTGAGGTGTATGTATGTGTACTGGAAATTAAAACTTTTTTAAGTTAGTGTTGAACTAAATCTTTAATGAGTGGTAATCAATGTTTTTGTGCAATATAAGTAATTTCCGTGCTTTTTTAAGTATTTAAGACTTGATTCCAACAAGATGGCTATTTTTTTTTTACACAAGGTGATGTGATACTTTGTGTGACATTACCTTGCTTATCCAAACTGCTTGTTTTTGACTGTCATCAAACTCCTGGAAATTCTGAGGAACAAGTGGTTTGAACGTTTCAATTAAAAACACAAAATAATAATACAATATTTCAACTATTTTGCTCAAAATATTTTTAACAGTATTTGACTTTTTTTCTTGATTGAGTGCATTAGATTTGGGTGTTTATTATCTATTATAAAATTGGTGTTATTATAAAATTTTACAATTCTCATGAAGTTGTTTCTAAACATTTCAGACACAATAGGGTGTATGTTTCTCCAATAAGCAAAATTAAATGTCTTAGGTAAAGTCCACTGGAAATGTTTTAGTCTCTTTCCACACCCACAAGCTTCACGACACTGCAAGATTACAATACAATTTTTTCTGCAACAAATACACTATGAAGGAATTGGAATCACATTAGATGTTTTATTTGTGTATAGGCTACTGTTTTACTAGCACTGTGTATGTTTTGTAATCATTTCTGAAACATAGCCTGTAACATGATATGCTGCACATTTAAGTAGTAGGGTGCAGTATAAAATAATTTTGACTTTAGCGTTGGAATAAATAATTTGTGAGTCGTAATGAATGCTCTGTTTGCTGTCTAAATAGTTTCCCTACAAGAATGGCTCTTTCCTTCAGACAAGAGGGTGTGATGTATGGTGTAACATCATCTTGTGCTGATCCAAATTGCTGTTTTTGGCTTTCACCAAGTTTGAAGTATAATTTTGTAATATAAAAGTTGGCTGTAGTGGATTCATCCTAAACTATTTTTCTTTTAAAATAGGCGTTGATTACTGTTGTAACAGATATACCAGACATAAAACAATTATGTGGGCTTGACATTTACCTAAATAATTACATATACCCTATATAAGTAACTATGTACACAATGTGGATTTTTTTTACTTGTAAATGTATTTGTTCTTGTAAACCTTTGCTTCTAAAAAACAGAACAGATGAATACAGAAGAAATATTTTCATTACTGAACTGATTTTATGCTTTGCAGAAAAAAACACAAAGTTTGAAAGTGGCTTATGGTTTAATTCTCTTAATTTTTATTTAAATGTTATCACTACAAAACTTACTGACGTACTAATACAGAAATTGTCCTGATCCACGGATGCAAAACTTATTTGATGAAAGTTTAGGGCAGGATTGTTAAACCTTTTTTTGCAATTGCTTATATAATATTATGAGAATTCCAACCACACCCATGAGGCTCTCACTTGTGGTCGTTGGCATTTTTGTTAACCCAGACGCCTCGCCAGTAGCCATATGAAACTGGGTGTTCTAAGTACAACCACACCTGTCGAGTGTTTAAGACTGTTTTTAGGGTTTCATAACTGGCCCAAGCTCTTGGTTTACCACGCCTTTTTGAGCGTTCAAGACTACAAAAGTCTTAGTGGTTAACCACACCTTTTTGAGCATTGAAGACTACAAAAGTCTTAATGGTTAACCACACCTTTTTGAGCGTTCAAGACTACAAAAGTCTTAATGGTTAACCACACCTGTAAGGCGTTCAAGCAAAAAGCTTATTGGTTAACCACACTCAGGCGTTCAAGCTGAATGCTTAAGGGTTAACCACACTCAGGCATCAAGCAAAAGATGCTTAATGGTTATAACCACACTTGGGAGTTCAAGCAAAAATGCTTATTGAATAAAAATTTAACAATTACATTTTGTTTCTATGTGCTAATGTTAGTTGAAGCAACTTTACCATCATATGACATAAATAATCATGTACACAATGTGGAGCAGGGCTTCACACATATAATACAATATTCGACATAAATAATTATTTGCACAATGTAGAGGTGAGCACAACACAATACCCTACATTGCTAATTATGTCATATTTTTGGGTTTTGTCTATTGATGGCTAAAGAGAACAATTTTATTTAGCTTCTTCCTAATTCTCACACCTGTGATTTGGGCTGAAGTTTCCTTGCCAAGGTGATACAAACGAATTATACAGTAAGACTGTGAAACAGATTTAATTAATGATAACCTGTGGTTGTCAAGGATAGAACAATCCAAAGCATGGCTATCCAATTCATTAAATACAGTGGTTGTACCTAAACGCTCCAATACTAAGTTGGAAATAACAAGATTCATGTTTTTGCACTGCGACAAATTTTGACCAGTTGAGATTAAAAGCCTTTGAAAATGCTTTTCAGTCTCTTCACAAACCTTTACTACACTGGAAGATGGCAAAAACAACCCTCTATTTTTTAAAGACAAAAAACTGGAACATGCATAAGTCGGGTTGGAACCTAATGCTTTGGTACAATGCCAGCACTTGGTATGTCGTAAAACCATTTTAGAGACATAACCTGCAATATAGGATATAGCTGCCTTTTTGAAACTTGACAGCACTTGAATGTTGGGAATGTCATTGTAATCACGATCTTCCATATTGGGCTGCCTTTCTCTAAGATCATATTTTCTGATCAGTGCTGCATCAGTGATGGTGACTTCCCCATTGCTAGTGATACAAGTATCTGACATCAAGTGTAAGATACCTGTGCAGTCTTGTTCAGTGCAGTTTCCATTGCTTGCTTTAATGCTGCTTCGCAACAGGAGACGTTTATATGCTGTTGTAAACTGCTGTGATGTAGGATTATTGTTACAGCCACCAGCTGATCGAATAGCACTAAAAAACAGTTCCAAATGGTCTTGACTTAGTTTGTACATCAGTAGGTATTTTCGTGGGGCATTTATTTTTTCTACCCATTCCAAAAAGAGACCTTCAGTACTTTTAATGCAGAGCATAAAACCAAGAAAACCAGTTTTCCTTCTTGACGTATGCAATGGAATTTTACATGGGGTTTGAAGTTTACTTATGTATTGAAAACATTTGGAGAGAAATGGTTTCCATAAATGTTGGTTGGTGATTCGTAAAGCAGATTTGTATCCTTTTGCAATTGGGTTGCGAGAATTTAAAATATCGAAGAGTCGGTCAAACAACCTTAAAAATGTGACTGTGGCCTCAGACCCTGTAAACTGTTTAAGACCAAGTTCCATTCGGCAATACTCAATAGCATCAGCCACATTGGAACTTAGAGCTCGAGCCGCAAGATTTACTTTCATTTTTTGTTGTTTCCACTGCACATGTGCTAACTTAAGCTTGTTGCCAAGTCTTAAACCTTCTTTTTTCTGCAATTTCTCTAGTTCTACAATGTAACTCCAACTAATCTTTTTACCACTGGCATCATATAAAATTCCCCAATCACCAAGGGTGTTTCTGACCAGCTTTAGCATGTGACAAACATCAAGCATAACAAAAATATTTTCTCCTTCCAAAGATGGGTGTGGAAAATATGGTCTGATTGCTGTAGGGTTGAAACATACACCCAACTCAGTAATCATTGTCAGATGACATGAAGGGCCATCACAAGTTAAGGACATTATTCTGGCACCAGTGTCTGCTACTCTCTGAATGCACAACTTCACAATATTTGCTCGCTCTGCTCCACTCAAGCCATCAATGAAAAAATATGCACATGGTACCTTCCATGACCCATTTACACAAACTGCCATTAAAACCAAGGCATCCTTGGCATATGGCAAAGAATCATCATCTGTAATATTATTTCCCAAGTCTACAAATCCACAAAATCTTTTTCCATTCCAAGCAACATGCTTTTTTATTGCCATTTCATCTAACATTAATGAGCATACAACCACATCTCCTTTATCTTCTGCTCTATTGACCATCTCCTTTATGGCTAAAAAGGAAGCTTCTGTAAAACCCGGTTCAGCTGGAACCTTACTATACCACCTTCTGATCTGTGATTGATGTGGTAAAGCAAGTTTAAATGTTTTACGAACAAATTCATAGGCCTTGGCTGAATAAAACTGCAATGTCAGTGCAAAAGATTTTAATGCTGGAGAATATGCTAAACCTTTTCCAGAACGTTGACCAGCCAACTTTACTCGTTTCAATAAATCTAATGAAACTCCACTGTAACTATTTTTAAGTATCTCTTCACCAGGGGCGGCTCGTGCGAGGGGGCTGCGGAGCTGCAGCACCCCCAGTATTTTTACTTGACATTCCTATTCCAAGTTGTTATGCAAAACAATCTTTACATATAGTTTTTATGTTTGATCAGTGTATACTAAGAATAACTTTTATGGCATTAATCGGCATTTATTAAAATAAAATTAGTAAAAATTTTGTATTATTGAAAAAAACAATTTAAAAAAAATCAAAATAATGATAAGTTATCTATGGCGGAGCTGCAGCTCCAGTTTCGTGACGTTTCATGACGTTTTCAGTTGTGCGCATGCGCACTTGAAAAAGCCACATGCCGGGCGTAATAGGCGAGAGGGGGCTGTGTCTCGCGCAGCCCCTCCCGTGACGTAGCGCTAGTTGTGTGGTCTGCTTCGCGTCAGTGAGCTCCAAAGCCAAACCCGTGTACTGTGTTTTTAAGTTCGACAGTGAGTGCAGTTAAATAATTATTTTGCTATCATTAAATTTATTGTTTGACTGTTAGTCGTGACTTTTTAAGATGACTGTAAGTGAGTTTCAGTTTTTACAGTTATCAGTGAATTAAAAAAGTGTATCTAACACCTTGAAACAGAAAAAAAAGTCATCTAACACCTTTAAAAGTCACAATTAAGCTTTATAATAAATAACTGAATTAAAAAGATTTGTGAAAGTATGGGACAAAACATCTGCTACTCCAATGTCATGCAGGAATAAGCAACAACAAGAAATACTCAGTTTTAGTTCCTATAATGCTACCAAAGAAAAATTAAATTTGTGACTGTGAAGTTAAATGCCTCACTGAAATTCAGGCAATATCAAATGCAGAACAAACAACTGCAAGCAACAGGAATTTTGAAATGAAGACAAAAAAAAGAGTGAAGACAATTTAAAGTGTGGATTTCTTAACACACCATGTGGACAGTATTTGCAATCAAGTGCAATCATGTGTATTGATATAATGGACATGTACTGTTTGTCTAACCAGTAGCTGCTAAATTGCTTCACAGGAAGTGTTTCTTAAGAATGAACATTCTACAGACAAGATAGTAGTGACACCAAGCACATCCTATTGTTGACAAAGAAAAGCTAGTTACTCAAATGAAAATGTTTCTGTAGATCTGATGTTTATGATTACTTTGAAAATAATTAATCTAGAGATGATGTTTTGACAAATTAAATTACTAGGATGAAAAATCCTTTTTTGCCCTTTCCATGATTCCTTCAAAGGCAAAACAGTTCTTTATAACACTGAAAAAGATGCCAATTTTTCTGAGGAACACCAATATTTCCAAAAGACTTGCACTTGCAGTGCTAGCTCTAAATAGAAAAAAGTTTCTTAATTGTCATTTGGAAATCAAGGAAAAAGCTATCAATTATCATGCCCAAACTATAACTTCATAATTCATTTTGGTTGGAAAAAGGAAGCACAAGATTTAAAAATATGGTTTAAATTTAAGTGAGAGTGTTGTAAATTTTAAAGCTTGAAGGCGTTTTGCACTTTTTATAATAAGTGTTTTATAAGCTATTTGCCAGCAAGCAGCAATTATAGCAGTTAAGAAACTAAAATACAATTAATAGTCTGTACACAAAAATTCAAGAAAGATGTTTAAATGAACAAGTTCTGAAACCAATGTAATGTGGTTGTTAAATTTGTTAGTTATTATACCAATAAAAAGCTGTATGGCTAGTTTTTTTGTGTGACAATAATCTGTGAAGTGTCATAGAATATGTTGAAAACGCTGACTGTGACTAAATTTACTTAAATGAAACATGACAATTTTTGTTGTCGAACTGAAATACTTCGACCTTTTTCGACTCATTTATATCTATTTTTTCTATATTCCTGTTGTGTTTTACCGTATTTACAACCACTTCGTTTCGAAGCTGTGCCACGTGTGTTTTTGTTTTTCACATTATTACTGAACGTTATTGTGTTTGGCCCGTCGCTGTGCAAGTAAACAAAATACACAAATGATGCCGTCTGCTGTTTACACTCGTGTACATTATTGCGTAACAAAAATTACGTCACAATGGAGTTGCTAGTTAAGATTTGTATTACTTGTTTTTCTACACAAAACAAATGGCTAGAAAACTAGAAATGTAGCTTTTCAATATATTGCCAACTTATATATGTTCAGTAAAGGCTAAAATTTGTGGGGGCAGCACCCCCATAAATTTTAGGCACGAGCCGCCACTGGGAAGAAATCATGTTCCTTTTCTTTAAAAATGCTATAATTGCCTTCATAGATGAAACTTTTTTTTGCATTCTTTTTTCTTTTTGCTTTGCCAATTTTAATCTTTTTGACAAAATGTCAATTTTTTTGTTTTTAACACTTTTCACTTTTTTAGCTCTGTAATAACATTGGATTGGAATTCTGTATTAATATCCCTGTCTTGCCTTCTATCTTCTCCGCTTATCTTTGTTGGTGCATTTCGAACTTTAGTTTGCTAAAATACAAAACCACATTTTTACACTTTTGAATGCTGTATTTGGATCTGATGCTATTGTTGTTTCTTACAACTACTAACTGCACAAACAAACTTCATAAAACTTAAACTTACACTTTTTAAATATTGAGGAAATACTTTAAATCTTGTTGGAATTGCACCTCTTTTAAGCCTCACAAATTTTCCATTTCTGTTAATTTGTTCCTCAGAGAAATGGTCTGAACAAATTACAGATGTTTTTGTTGGTTTCCAGTTTTGTCGGGAAATATTTTTCAGCCAATTTTCTTTTTGTTGTTCATTTGTTGGAAACCTAAAAACAGGGATTTATTTAACTGATACAGATCATTATGGAACACTTGTGACTGGTGACTGCCATGCATATATAACTTGCATTATAAAATCCTAACCCACAAGTTAGAAAAAGTTTAGAGACTACATGATATAAACCGCAAGAAACGCAACTAGTCCATAGATAGTACTTATGAAATGTTCTTGGAAACTTTTTTTTCTGTTCTGTTTCTTCATCTCCACTACCATCACTATCACTTCTCTTTTGGGACGATTTTGCTGCACGTCTTTTTAGGCATCCATATGCACAACACTGGGTACCTCTTGTGTCACTCATCTTCTAAATTCTGTACTTTTTTATAACTTTTATTATGCAATATCTTGCAAAATAAAATGCTGCAATATATACTAATGGTGTTAATTAAAAATCTATTTAGTACAACTAAATTTTACAGCTTTACAATTACACTCTCTTGTCAGAAGAAAAGAGTCATTCTTGTTGGGTATTTGAGTAAAATATGGAGAAACATTAGGAAACTATTCATATACGGCACAAAAAGCATTTATTACGACTCCCAAATAATTTAGTCTAACGCTAAAGTCAAAATTATTTTAGTACTGCACCTGTACCCTACTACACAATAGTAATTTTACAGAATCCACGCAAATTTGTTGGTTATTACTTATTGGAATACATGCCTCCTTTTAAACTACTGATCATATCAGTGTCGTGAAGCTTGAGGGTGTGGGAAGAGACTAAAACATTTCCAGTGGACTTTACCTAAGACATTTAATGTTGCTTATTGGAGAAACATACACCCTATTGTGTCTGAAATGTTTAGAAACAACTTCATGAGAATTGTAAAATTTTATAATAACACCAATTTTATAATAGATAATAAACACCCAAATCAAATGCACTCAATCACGAAAAAAAGTCAAATACTGTTAAAAATATTTTGAGCAAAATAGTTAAAATATTGTATTATTATTTTGTGGTTTTAATTAAAACGTTCAAACCACTTGTTCCTCAGAATTTCCAGGAGTTTGATGACAGTCAAAAACAGCAATTTGGATAAGCAAGGTAATGTCACACAAAGTATCACATCACCTTGTGTGAAAAAATAGCCATCTTGTTGGAATCAAGTCTTAAATACTTAAAAAAGCACGGAAATTACTTATATTGCACAAAAACATTGATTACCACTCATTAAAGATTTAGTTCAACACTAACTTAAAAAAGTTTTAATTTCCAGTACACATACATACACCTCACAATCAATCTACGCATATTTATTGGTTATTACACACTGGAAGACATGCGTCCTATTAATCTACAAATCATATCTGAAAAAATCGCTATAAAAATGCCTAAAACAAAATTTATCGACATTTTTCCACTCTCTCCCCATTGCCCGCAATGCATTTTTGGGGCTTCCTTTTCAGCCGCCATTACGCTTCAATTTGCTTCAAAAACCACCCAACCGTTCAACGGAGTAGCGCAATCCAGGGTTTATAGAGATCAGTGACCTAGATAGAGGGAAATTTCCAGAAAAGACACGAACTTTTTTTATTGTAATATTTTCCATCATGAACACCGCGTATCATTTGTCCCAAGTTATTAGCGGTTCAAAAATTATCCTACATACCCAAATAAAAGTTTGATTTGCTTGTACAAGGATTAAAATAGACTTGTACCCTTTGTCGAATACCTTGTTTAGTTTTTGGTTTTATTTGTATGAAGATTAGTAGTTTAGCTTAATTGAATAACCATAGGTTTACCCGTAATCTTGTGGAGTAAATGGCGCAAACAGACTATATTTTCCCGAAATCGCAAAAATTGTGGCATTACTCTAGCAGCCTAGCGATTGCAATATAAATTGGTGCAAATTCTGCAATAGTTGTTCACCAAGCCAGCTCACTTTAAATCGCTAGCTCACAGCTTGCAAGGAAATTAAATTGTGTGGCAAGTTAATTCTAGTGTATTGTAAAATTTTGCCATAAACTTTACACTATTTCCTGTTGCAGTTAGTTAGAATATAGATGCGAATTTTTCATCTATGTTTTGTCCCGTGCTGCGATTAGAAATGGCGCGTGAGCTGGGAGAAGATAAAGCAAGCAAAACGAAAGAAAACCTCGAACTCATTTTTCACATCTAGTGTAGGTAAATTTGACTAAGTATTCTCTGTTTTGGGTGCTTTGTTTTGCACAGTGTTTTCGATGATGATGTAACAATGTATTTGCAAATCACAATGCTTCCTTTCTCGGGGCATGTCTGCGCTTTAATAGCAAAATTTGCAGGTAATAATTGATTTGTGATCGGCGGAACCGAACCAGAAACTCAGTACTCGGCACCGAGCGTCGCAATCGTTGGTGTTTCACCTAGCGTTGGCTTGCCTTACATGTTAAGCAGAAGGTGCCTTTACATAGCTGAAATACGGTCATGGGCGTTAAAAATTTAGCTTGTTAAAGATTGAGCTTTCAATTATCGCATTGATATTGTACGTTTTTTTGTCAGTTTTCAGGGGGGCGATATTAGATTGTATAGATCTGAAAGGGGCGGCGCAGAAGGAAAAGTTGGGAAACACTGTTTTAAACCATTGTTGTGTGTATCAGTTACAAAAAATTAAATCAGAAGTACCTGATTGCCAGCAAACGTTGCGGATAGCACAGCGATTCGTGGCAGGGGACATATTCATAACGAATGAAGCTAAGAGTAGAACCTACACTAGATACAAAACAAATTATGTTGAATAGTTTCCAAACAAATCAGCTCAGACGCAATGCGTGGAAATTTACCAGCATGTCGTGATGACTTTTCTAGCTCCTCTGCATGTTATTAGCCAATGTTTTACAGGTAAATTGCGTAGGTAGCACATGCATTGATGCAGTAAGTTCGGTGCGCGATCATAAATCAGAAACAGCTTAGCGTAAAAGTATACGGAAGCGCTTGTAAAGTGGATTGAACCATGACGTGATATATCATAGAAATATCAACACAGATGTCAGAAAACTGACATTGAGAAACGTTTCCCATTCCGTGTTGCGCATACGCTAAACTCATCAAATTTTGAAGGATTCGTTGTACCGTCAGAGTTTGTATTTCATAACTTTAATTCAATTTTCATTTCATTCACAGCGCTTCCGCTCCGACGTAATTAAGCAGCGAGCCCCGTCAATGGGACAAGCCTGTTTTTGTCTGACACGGTTGAATTAACGTCAAAATAAGTTCTCGCACTCGATCAGATCAAATAACGGAGCGACGGCGCGCATTGTGACCGTGGTGTTAGTATGGCGTCTCGTTCAGTTGACAGATAGATGCGATATTGCAAGCTTCACTCACCCCAAGTCGCCAGGGTTTAAGCAACTTGGAATATTGTTTTAATTGCGTGAATTGTTACAGTGTGTTTGGTTCAATGAACTGTGTGGAAAATTTTATGGTGTAATTCCGCTGTTATACTGATACAACACAGGTTGTTGGTACAAAGGTGCTGGTTAGTTCGTTTGCTTAGTTTTTGTATGTCTTGTAACAGCGCCCGCGCGTTGATTTATTTTGTTTTATATGTAGTTCAAAACATGAGTAAGTAAGTAAGTAAGTGAGCCGAAAATATATGACCAACAGCTCTTAACGTTCGATAACTAGTAGGCAATTTGTGCATGTGTGCAAAAAATATTTGTGCTGTGGAAACTGCCCGGGCGATAGAAAAAAAAATGGTTACAGTCTAGTAGCTTTTCAAGAGCACGCAGCGAAAGAAATGCAGTTCACAGGCAACAGCGTATTTCCTAACCAAGTTTAGTCGGATCGCTCAGGTGTCGGAAATCGCTAGAGTCCTACTAAACACGACTATGTAGAATAAACTAACATGTTGCAAATGGTTAATGTCTTTCCTTGTCCAATACTGATTTGAGACCACAGGTTTTTAAAATACTGTTAAGTACTGTTGTTTAATACTATTTTGAAAGACCCACTTGCGTCGTAACTTTATCCAACGAGTTCAATAGAGCGCGGCGCGCCAAACCTAAGCGACAAACCTTCACAATTATTAATTCATTATAATTCAATTATTCGAACCCAACAATCTATGCTTCTTTTACCAGCTCAGATTGGGTCATTTCCGTGTTACTAAAGTCAGTCCGTCTTTATGTTGCGTTTTTGATATGAATGGTATAATATCTGTGACGGTTGATCTGCAAAAGTCTGGCTGATGAGTTTTGATATTTTGGGCTGTGGACGATTAATCACAGAAGTGCATTTGTTAGTTATTTTACGAAAAACGTTAGGGCCGTAATTTTCATCATAAACTCTATATAGCGTTCCAAACGTTAGAAATTTGAGATGTTACGAAAACGGTAATAATCATAAGAACTAAAAAATAATATATGATCGCTAGTTATTCTTGAATCATATATATTTAATATAATTTGATTCATATGTTAGGTACAGAACCCATACAACTTCGATAACAGCAAATATCTTAGAACAGATTTGTGATGTAACAAATCATTTGGATGGCCTTTACTGTATAGGCAACTTTGCGGAGATAGGGTTTAGAAATTTTACTTTTTTGTATTTTTTGTACCCGATTTGTATCAACTAATAACAATGCGTCCTGTTCCTTTTGGTTTTTAAGATTTGCAAACCGTACTTGTTTACACGTCTAGTTTTGGTTTAACCAACCAGAAATGGATGACCTAATATTAACTTCGGATAACGATCAAACGAACCGAAAAGCTGAAAGTTCACCAAGAGGTATGTTTTCGCATTGGTATCCGTGTTAACTTTGTCTTTGATTTACAGTTTTGAATTTTTGACGTAACAAATGACGCTTTGAACTTTAAATGTTTTGCCCAAAATAGCTGATGTTTATAACCCTCTTGTTTTCTTGTACAGGATTTTCGAAAAAAGAAGACGAAGACAAAACAACCACACAAATGAGTAGGGTTTTTTGAAAAAAAAGTGTAACAAAGTACATTTTATCTTGTGAATAAAATAAAATATATGTGCTGCACAAAAATGTATGAATTTGACGCTTTTGTATTTATTTTTCACAGATTTAGAACAGTGTAGTTTGGAGAACCCGGTTTTCAATGTGGCTGAAAACATCACCTTGAGTAAGGAAATGCATGTTTTTGTTGCTAGTGTAAATTTGAAATAAAACATTTTTCTGCAATAGTTAAGATGAACATAAATTCATAACTGGGATCAGCCCTGAAGCGTCTATGCTGACCAGCGATCACGGCACACTCATATATAAATCACAGTACGCCAGGCATACGAGGCATGCGACGGTGCTTGTGATTCGACTTTCGATGGATTCTCCACTGAGCCTGCACAGCTCAGTTGGTCGAGCGCGAGTCCCGGAAAGACTCCTGTCGTGGTTTCTAATCCCATCGCAGTCTAGATTTTTCTAGCCTACGCCTTGCCAAATGGTGGTGAATGCTTGGTGACCGACTGATTCGGTATGGCGCCTTCAATGGGCCTGTCGTACTGTGATTTATACATGAGTTTGCCGTTATCGCTGGTTGGCATAGACGCTTCAGGGCTGATCCCAGTTATGAATTTATGTTCATCTTAACTGATACTGGTCAACTGGCGATCCTCTACTACAATGGTTCTCAACCAGGGACCACGAGCTATGTTCCGGGGGGCCACGGGTATAGATTCACCAGAAACACCCACTAAAAATCATTTTTTTACCTTATTTCCTAATTTAATCAAATATTTCACACACTATTTGTCTATATGGAGGTTTTTCACGATTACGGATTCTTGTTTACTCTATTCGGCCTGTTTAAAACCGATATTAGTGTGGCGCCCAATTTAATGGTTGCCAAAAGCCTTCGAACACTGCACTAACGTCTAGCCACGGAAAAACCTAGTTTAGACGCGTTCGAGCACTGCTGTCTTTATTTAAAACACTATATAAAACAAGCTCTGCAATATTGGCAAAGTCACTGCCTGCACAAAAATCAACACAACTGAACAGTACGACAGCCAGTTTTATTTGGCGTTAGTGTATTTACCAAATTACCTATGACCGGGGTCTCCAAAGTGCGGGTGATGAGTTTGTAGGAAATAGGTAGGTATGTGTATTACGTGTTCTGCGACTTGCGCTTTCTGATTCTACTTGCAGCAATAGGCCAGACTTGGGTTAGTTTGTTTATTCAGCCACCAACAGTAATGCAATTTAATATACGCCCAACCGAAGTCGAATCGAATAGAATAAAGTCACTTCAAAACCACAGAATATATACACAGATCAAAACAACATAATTAGGCATACGTGAACAACATCCCGTCACTGGTACGGATGCCCACAACGTTCTCATCCTGTCCCACGCAATAACGAACAATTACATGACATAGCCACTTGTGGTTCCCACGTTATAAGTCACGTAGCATATGAAAGTTACGTAATGGAAAAGTTACAAGTCATGGCAGCTCTACCCATGACGTCAATGCGAATATTACATCATTATGTTACATTAGTCTTCCCCCAAGAAGTGTTTTAGACTGATGTTTTGCGAGACAGTAAACGATACAATAAGCGAAAACGAACAACGATTCGAAAACAAACAATAAGAAAGACAATACACACACTGAGTTGCGTCTTTAGGTAAACACTTGAGAAAACATTTTGACAAAAAGACAATAGTACACAACGATAATAACGTGACGATAATATTTGATCATATAAGTAAAATGATAAGTCGATGCCAGTATATTCTACAGCTATTTTGTATTTGCTTTATTTATTTATTTATTTATTTTTTTTATTGGGTTTTATTTGTATTCATTTTTATGGGGTTTTTAGCACCACTTAACACAATCATTCCTCAACTCTTAATCCAAATTTGGATAAATTTGGTTAACATTATGAACATTGGTAGTAGGGATAAATCCTACTTCCTCACCATTATCAGGCTTAGGTTCGTTAACCTTATCGTTTTTACGATATGCCTCAATTTTTCCCCGGGTTATTTGAATGGCTATTGGCAGATAGTGTTTAAGAGCCCAGAATGTTAGGATTCCGCCCCATATAAGAGCCAAAAAGAAAAATACTACCATAATACCGCCTATAAAAGGGCTTGTAATATTACTTATTGCGGCAATAAAGACATTTGTTACCACATTTTCTGCCGTCTGTGCAACAAAATCCATATCGGCATCGACATTACTCTTTAGGTTAGAGTTTATGTAATGATATAGCTTATCATGCGTAAGTCGAGCCTGTGACAAAGCCATTAAAATGCTCGTCATGTCATCTAGACCAGTGGAAGGTCTAGGAAATTTGTTCATAATGGATTGATAATCGACAGTATGTGGGGTATAATGAACAGGAGCTAGTTGGGGAGTAAGATAATGTACTTTCGAGTTAACATGGGCTAAGGTGTAATTTTCATAAGTATAGTAAACATCTCCCACTTTAAAAGACATAATGCGTCCTGGAACATAATTCTCAAGGAACTTAATATTTTTATAAACATAGCCATCTCTATAATATTGACCCGTGATAGAGTGATTTCCGTTTGGGTCTTTAAATTGAATAAGAGGTCTAGTAGCAAATAAATTACCATGACGTAAATCACGTATAACAGTTCCGGAAACTGGTTCACATGTTATTGCGGTAACGACATCACCAATAGTAATGGCAGCTTTGGGTATCGCAAGGAGTTGACTTAAGGTTTCTCCTGGATATTGGCGAGCCAATAAGGAATATATCGTGGTAAGCAAAGAAGTTAATTGACACTCCAAATAATGAATATCAGCGGTTACATTTACGAATCCTTCGTTCACAGTATCACTTAACTCGGTTAAAAATAGGCCCAAAGGATTCGAGCTAGCAATAGAGTCATTAACATCGGGAGGAGGATGCCTTGCTGCGAAAGGGGTTCTTAGAGCACTACAATTTTCTGGAACTAAAATTAATCCTCCAGGTGCACAAAACGGAATATCACCATAACAATCTCCAACATTTGACGAACATTGTACACTATGATGAATACTCATACCAAGATCACGTATTTCCATTCTATAAGGTGTCGACAATCCTTTTTCGAAATGGATAAGTAATTCATGAGTACCCAAAGGTGTAGTAACAGGACAATCAATACGATCAGGTACAGACCACACATACGAACGTGTCCCCACAGTGCACGCGCCTCTATGAATATTGCAATTCGATAAAATTCCGAGAGCGCTTTTCATAACCTTGTTTATATGGTCATACAAAACAACAGACTCAGTAAGAATCGCATTTCTGACACTACCTTGTGCCGAAGTTGGCCAATGATATTTAATTTCAAGCTTATTTCTAGTAGACCATGAGGACTTAGTTAAAGGAACTAAATCACCCATAGATGATGTCTTATGAGTTCTGGACCATTGTTCACAAACACTAGCAAGAGGAGCACCACCACCAAAAAAATATGAAACACTTGTATACTTTTCTATCATAACTTGGCACATACACTTTGACTTTAATAAAATCAGTAGAAGGATGATATACTTTTGCCTTGCAAGATGTTACGTTTTCAGGTTCAGGGCGCTTGCATGGCGGAGGTTTGCTTATTACGTATTCACCATCCGACACTGTTTCGTGGCAAACCTGAAATGTCTGTTCACACATAAAACAACCAAGAAACATAACAATAAGAAAGCACTGTAAACGCAGCATGACTTCAGTCTCTGTATCTCAAAGGTTTCCTAATTTCACGTCCTCTTCTCGTCTGTCTAATCGGTTCAATCGGTATCTCAGGAAGAGCCGAACTGGTCTCTCCTGTAAGTAAAGGATCTGTCGTTAGGTCAGTGTCTATGTCAGTGTCAACTACGAAAGAGGGTACAGTTTCAACCACAGCATCAGTGTCCTCAGAGTTATCATCGTTGTTAACAACATTTGGTAAACGTGCAACCTTAATTCTGTCAACATTGCCAAAACAAAATATTTGTTATGTCTTTCAAGAACTTTAAACGGCCCAGTGTAAGAGGGATGCAAAGGCGGTTTGTGCCCAGAAACCTTGACAAAAACATGTGAGCTAGTTTGTAGATTTTTATCAATATAGGATCTTCTAGCTGGCTGCTCACGCCTGGGAGAAAAACGTAAACCCGACATGAAAGAAGTTAATCGTTTAGCATAGTCAGATTTGGTTTCACTACTCTCTACTTCCTCGAAAAACTCGCCTGGCAATCTCAACTTCTTTCCTGATACCATTTCTGCTGGAGAAGCATCTAAATCAACATTATGACTAGCGCGGATTCCAAGAAGAACCAAACCAAGATTAGAATACCAATCAGTGGGATTTTCATAAGATTTTAGAGCCGCTTTTAGACGTCTATGCAATCGTTCTGCCAAACCGTTGCTTTGGGGATGATAAGCTGTAGTTGAGCAAAATTTAGTGCCCAACATTTTGCATAAATCTTGGAATACACCTGACAAGAAGTTGGCGCCGCGATCGCTAGAAATTCTCAAAGGACAACCAAAACGCGCCACCCAGTGGAGAAGAAATGCATCAGCACAGCTTTGGGCAGTGTAGTCAACCAGAGGAATAGCGTCAATAAAACGTTTAAATCTGTCAATGATTGTTAATAGATAAGAGTATCCACATGAGTTTGGAAGTGGACCAACAATGTCTATGTTAAGATCACAATACTTATCAGTAGGTTCAACATAATGAGATAAAGGTGCAATGTTGTGACGGTAGACCTTGTTTACTTGACAAGGTATACATGTCTCGCACCAGTTTTGTATGTCTGCGTTCATACTCGGCCAGACATAACGTTCACAAATCAGCTTCCGACTGATTCTGATTCCATGATGACTAAGATTGTGTAAGACATCAAAAACACGTTTTCTAAACTCAGTAGGTACAACAGCACGAAACACTCCAGTAGATATATCACCAATCAAAGAAGTTGGACTTCCAGGAAGACGTCTGCTAACTAACTTTAAGCTTACACACTGATCTGACAACATCTCTTGGAATTCTGCAGTCTGCTGACCTTTAGCAAGTTCCTCTAAATCTAAGACATCATTAGAAAGTTTAAGAGCATTGATTTCGATTCTAGACAAACAATCCGCCACTTGATTATGCCATCCTGCAATATGTTCAATGCGGTTGGTAAACTGTGAAATGTAATCAAAATGACGTTCTTGTCTAGGAGACAAATCATCAGATTTAGCCAAGAAAGCCTTGATCAATGGTTTGTGGTCAGTTATGACGTTAAAATCTCTGCCACGTAATAAAGGTTTAAAATGTTTAATGGCTTCATAGATGGCAAGAAGCTCACGATCAAAAGTAGTGTATTTCCTTTGAGCTTGGTTTAGACCTTTGGAAAAGAAAGCAAGTGGACACCATTTATCATCAAAACAGCTCCCATAGCAAAGTTGGAGCTATCACAAAGAAGACTAAACTTTCCATTCATCTGAGGGTATTGCAGTAGTGCTTTCTCGCTTAGCAACTCTTTTGACTTTTCAAAAGCCGTAATTGCCTCAGGGGACCACTGAAGAGCTTTTCTCTTTACCTGATCTTTCCGTAGCATTGCATTCAACAACCTTACATGAGCTGCACACTGAGGTATAAACTTGCGGTAAAAAGTTAGCATACCTAAGTATCTACGTAATTCTTTCGCTGTAGTAGGTCTGGGAAACTTTCTAATTGCCTCAACCTTTTCTTCTAAAGGACTGTAACCTTCAGTTGATATCCTGTGTCCTAAAAAATCTAGAACAGTTTTTCCAAAATCACTTTTGGCAACATTGACCTCAAGTCCATATTCATCAAGTCTTGCCAAGACAGCTCGCAGATGGGCTTTGTGTTCTTCAGCAGAATTGGAAGCTATCAACAAATCATCTCTATAACAATAGACAAATGGCAATCCTTTTAATACCTTATCCATAAAAGCCTGAAAACTATTCGGCGCATTTCTAAGCCCAAAAGGAAGTCTAAGATATTCAACTGCCCGTCCGGGAATTACAATAGTCGTCTTAGATATAGAATCGGGTGCAAGGGGAATGTGAAAAAACGCATTTTTTAAGTCAATTTTGGTAAAAATCTTTCTTCCATGTAACCCATTCACAAAATCTGCAAGATTTGCAATTGGCCTATTCATACTTTGGGTTATTGCATTTAACGAGCGGAAATCCCCGCACGCGCGGAAACCACCCCCTTTTTTAGGAACAACATGCAGGGGTGAAGCCCACTGGCTTTCGCTATCTCTAACAACACCTTGTCGTTCCAATTCATCAAAGTGTTCATTCACCATCTTCAACATTTCAGGCGACAATCGTCTAGGTCTGCAACTCACTGGATGACCTGTTGTGATAATCTGATGTGTAATGTCGTGCTTAATTGGTTTTTCCAACGACATAGGCTGAAGGACAGAGGGAAATTCAAGCAGTATTCTCTTAAATTCATTGCTTTCATCTTTACTTACAAAATTCTTACTTTTCTGTTCCACTGTTGTCTTATGCTCACTACCAGCTGTCTTAGCTGCACTGTTTACTTCACTTCCTAAACCTCTAACATACTTACGATTGCCATATCTACGGCTTTGCTTCATTCTCAAACCATCATGACTAGGCCAGGGAAAGTCCCTGTGGGAAAATTCCCTACAACAACTTGGCTGCGACTGACGTGACTTACGCACGTCACGTTCATGATGCGCAAAACGTGGTGACGTCATATAATTGCCACGCACACTTCGAACACCAGAACATCGCCTGGAGCAACAGCAACTCGGATCACTGTAAAACTGTGGTCTTGTTACAAGTCGTCTGTTGGGTACATCAACTAAGAGAGAAAAGGCATACAAAAAATCACTGCCAATCAGAGCTTGGTCAACATCACAAACAACAAAAGTCCATGAAAAAGTACGACCTAAACCAATATCGACATCAAGACGTTTTAACCCATCAGCATGAATAAAATTACCACCAATACCATGTAAAATCTTATGCTGACGAAAGAACTTATTTTTGACAAACCAACGAGGAAGCAAACTTACATCAGAACCAGAATCAACTAAAAAAGAAAGATTAAAGTGCTTATCAAACACACAAAAAGTCCGTTTCTGAAATAAGCCTTTCCTACCAAAATCCGGCGGAAAGGCGCTTACTAGTTTTTTTTATTCTTGAACTGATAATTCAAACGACAAGGAGGATCACAGCGCTTAGCATTATCACCAAAAAGTGCATGATAATAACAAAGATACCAGGACCTCTAGACCAACGTTGTTCAAAGCGATTATTCTGCTGAAAACCAGTATTAGGGCGCCCAAAACGACGCTGATTAATCCAAGGCCTTTGGCCCGAACTTTGCCAATTGTTACGCGGAACAGCGGGTCTCATTTGCTGGCGAAATTGAGGTACCCGTGGTCGAAAGTTACGACTACCAGACATAAAACCGTTGTCTCGCGGACTCGAGCACAACTGGTTTGACAATGCGTTAATCTGTTCCACCAACTTATTCATACGTCTCTCCATGTTATCATTAAGTATTGTTTGAGAAGAAACAACAGGCGTTACAGCCACGGATCTACCCAAATCTGGAACATCAATCTTAGGCGAACTAAGAGACATCATCGTATCAGCCTTCGCTGCTAAATTCTCCAAAGAATCGTCATAATCAGTCGACAAAATTAGGCGCACATTAGCAGGTAATTTATCAATGAAAAACCGTTTCAACAACCTTTCAGTCGTAGCGTCCAACGGACCAGCGTGATTTAACAACGAAATCATCTCATTAAGCAAATCAGTGGGACGTCTACCTTGAAGACTAGTCTCATTAAGAAGCTTATTCAACCGAGTAATATCACTTTGTTCATAATAACGCAACAACGCTTGCTTAAGAGTGGAATAAGGAAATTGGTCAATTTCAATTTGCAAAACTGCGTTCCCAACCTTAGCAATCTGTTCCTGATTAAGACAAGACACAGCGTAGTTAAACATTTCAAACTCACTGGTTATATTACAATTAGACAAAATCGCCTCGAAACTTCTAAACCACGCTTTGGGCAATTTAGGCCAAAATTCAGGCAAACGCATTTTGGGCGCTTGCTCTGCTAAAGTCCTTTTTCCTGTACGGTTACTTGCAAAATAACGGTTAGAACTATCTCTATCAAAATCATTATCATCATTAAACATAGGACGTGGCATCTTTAATGTATTGGAACTAACATTCACAAACTCCGTGTCTGCCATAAGCGTAGACCCTGGTTTTGTGGTTGACGAACTTGGGCCAGGGGTTAGTTCGTTATCGGTCATTTCGAGAGTTGATGGGATAACCGTATTAAATGGAGAGAATTTTACCGTAGACTTAGGGGTTGACGTTTTACTCTTTTTCTTACCAGCGAATGGTAAAAATTTCTCCATACACTAGATGCTTTGGTTGAACGTTACCACAGTACAATAATACTAATACTTAATGAGTGACAAAACTATTTCACGTAATATAATGTTTAAGATTGGTTGCAGTGACTCGTAGTAAAGAAAAGTTATTGGCTTACAATGACATTACACAAAAAAAAATAAGAAAATTTGCATGCACACATTACCGATGACGTCGTCGATTCGTTATTTCCACCAGATGATGCGGTTCCACTCCTGTGATTCCACTCCTGTTGTTCCGTAATCCAATTGTAATAGACAGTTCGTGTTCCGATCTTCGTACCTCGAATAATGTGAATCCCGTACACGATCCGATGTCCGTACCACGAATGATGTGCGACCTCCAAACCCGATCCGTCTCCGAACGTACGCGAATGGATAGTGTCCTCCTCAGTGGCTCGAGCTCGATTGATTCGTCAAGAAATTGAAAGCTCGTGCTCTTGAATCCTTGTGGATGGATTGATTGATTGATAGTAACCTTCTAGCACTTGGCAAGGCTTAGTGCTTGTTCGTCGACCCGTCGTAGTCTAAGCGATGCTTGATTGTTGCGGGGTTAAATTGTACCGCTTGCTTGATTGTTGCTTGACACTTGAATGGATCAGAAGGTTATTTGTTGAATGGTTTAAGAAAGATTATCTTCGTTTAGATCAGGGGTTCTTAACCTGGGGTGCACGCACCCCCAAGGGGTGCGAGAACTGTTCCTAGGGGGTGCGGGGATGCTGAATCATTAAGGTTGGTTAGGTCTATTCTATTTAAGCAATTACAGAAGGGGGAGCGAAAATTGGTTAGTGATTTGAAAGGGGTGCAGCAAGGAAAAAAGGTTAAGAACCACTGGTTTAGATGATGAAAGATCTTCCGACCAAAAGTACAATTGTTTTGGTACTCACGGTCACAGTTGTTCTTCTTTGATGTATTTCGTCTTCTTCTTAGTCGTTATTTTGCTGCTGGAAGCTATCACGTCGGGGTCACCAAATTGGAGGAAATAGGTAGGTATGTGTATTACGTGTTCTGCGACTTGCGCTTTCTGATTCTACTTGCAGCAATAGGCCAGACTTGGGTTAGTTTGTTTATTCAGCCACCAACAGTAATGCAATTTAAACGTGGCTTGACGTAATGTGATTCATACGCCCAACCGAAGTCGAATCGAATAAAGTCACTTCAAAGCCACAGAATATATACACAGATCAAAACAACATAATTAGGCATACGTGAACAACATCCCGTCACTGGTACGGATGCCCACAACGTTCTCATCCTGTCCCACGCAATAACGAACAATTACATGACATAGCCACTTGTGGTTCCCACGTTATAAGTCACGTAGCACATGAAAGTTACGTAATGGAAAAGTTACAAGTCATGGCAGCTCTACCCATGACGTCAATGCGAATATTACATCATTATGTTACAAGCTGGATGCGGCCCGCCAAAGTTTTGAGTCCGGCCCGCCGCGCTTTCATTGACAATTATCATACCAAGTCGAAAATATATGCTTTGCCGAGAGTATGTATACAAAACAGGCATCCTATAACAACAACGCGACGCAGAGATTAGATACGTTTTAACTTTATTGATGTAAAAATTGATTTTACACAATGGAGTCAAAATTCTCAGACAAAAAGTAGTCACTTTCTATAACATACATTAATGAATCCTATTCAAACGATTCAAAATATTATCGTAAAACCAGTATTTTTATACATGGACTGTGCCTTTTCGTCCGGATTATGTATGTCTGGGTATTTTTTTCAAAATTGTCGAGATCCGGATCAGAAATCGCGATGTGCAATTTTGTGTTGTAATTTTAAGTTTCTACACCAGCGGTTCCAAAAATAGGATTAATTTTGTCAGACGGCTAAGTGCTAAATGTTGTTTAAATGTTCTTAATATTTTCTTTTAGATCGTGGGACTGTATAGGTCCAAACTTGCCTGTTTATGGTCTATCTTTCTCCAGGGCTTGCTTTAATTTAGCATGCACTTGACAAATTAATAGTTTCGGTCTAGGCCGTTAAGAAACAAAGCAATTCCAAAACTTCAACAAAACGCTACCTATTTTAAAGTTTGCAAAGATTATCACCATAAAACAGGTTCAGTCGCAAGAAGTTCAATACGGAACGTAAAGTCACATATTCCCCTATGCGAAATATACCTTATGTTGTTGCTCCATACGAAATATACCTTATGTTGTGTTTTTTTCAGATTTCGGTTCGAACAAAAAAACAGACTGGGAGCAGACGTTGCCAACAGAACTGCAAGGTTGTATGTTACTTGTTGCTTTTTACCTTAAAAATAAAATAAATCTCGCTTCAAAAAGACTGAATAAACTAAAAAACTAACCTTTAATACTTCCAGCTTCTGTAGGGCACAAAATACGTTCGCTAAGAGAATCCTGGAATTTTTCAACAAAACAGAAATGTGAACAACGAATGGAAGTTCCATTGCATGTCATAAAACAAGACAATTTGAGCGTGGAAGAATTTGGTAATGCATGTAGCTGGTCGTTTAAAAGACAAACTGACAAAATCAAAATAACACCTGACAATATTTTTAACGAGGCGACAACCGTATGTAAAGAAACAAACGAAATATCACATGAACCAGTTAGTATGCAGCGATGGAACGTTGTAGGACTCGCAGGTACGGCCGGAATTGGCAAAACAACGTTCTGCAAACTTGTCTTAAACCGTTGGATCGAAACGCATCCACACTCGTATGCGTTTTATGTTTGCGTAAAAGACATTGACTTCACAGAGAAATACAATGTCTTGCAATTACTTCTGTCATCAAATGTTCATAGTTATGTGTACAATCAGTTATCGGACAATATTTTGTTAGATTCTATTAATTCTACCGCAGATACATTAATTGTGATTGATGGTCTTGATGAAGCTGGGAAATCGATTGATTTTTTCAACAATCCAAGTGGGATGACACTGTTTGAATGTAAAAGCGCTTTCAACATACTTATGAATCTTCTGAACTGTCGCTTACTTCCCAATGCTAAAAAGTTAGTGGCCTCCCGTCCCAATGCTTTGCAAAACTTTAACCCAGATTGCAAACCGCCATTTATGACGCAAGTTTTGGGATTTAATAAAGATTCCCAATCTCTTTTCATCAAAAGTGTTTGTAAAATAGAGACACAGAAAAAACTTGTCCTAACGGAATTAGAAAAACAACCCACCATATCAGCGTTGTGTTTCATACCGATGTTTGCAGGAATGATTGTTCAGTACCTGTGTGACAACGTTCAATCAAACAGACGAATTATTTCCGTTACAGATATTTTCGTTAAAAACCTAGAAAACTGGCAAAGAAGTCCAAAATTCAAAACTGATTCTGAACATTTAAGAAACCTAACAGAACTGGCGTTTGATGGGATCAAGCATGGTCAATTTACGTTTAGCAGTAAGCAAGTAACGTTTGAAACCGTAGAGCCGTTTATGTTTGTCCATGCAAACAATCCACAACAACCGGGCCTAACGATTTTGGATGGAGAAAAAATGTATTTTTTCATCCACACTACTTGGCAGGAGTTTTTAGCAGCACTCTATTTAATGATCTACATGCCTTGCGAGGATTTTGCTGTAATTCTGTCAACAATATTTCGAGAAAATCTTTGGTGGCTCGTCGTTCAATTTCTGTTTGGTTTTTGCAGTCCTCAAATTAAGGGGTCTTTAAATAAGATATTTCCTGAAAGTGTAGCTCCTGAAGAGAAAGTGGCGATTTTAAAAAATACATTCCAAAAATCATTACAATTTTTTAGCAATTTGCCAAAGGATTTTCCAATACCACCAGCTGATTGGTTCAACGTTAAGGCGATGTTAATTGGAAATGAATTTAACTCTAGAAAAAGTGATTCTAAACTTTTCAACATGTGTATTTGGGCATGTGAGGCCGCGGATTTGGATTTAATTACTGGGCTTGCCAACTCATTACCAAATCCACTGTTACTGTCAAGAGAAATTTTACCACACGAAGTTATGTGCTTTTGTCACATATTGACACATGCTGAAAAGAAACGCGTCTTGAATGTTGGAGACTGGTTGGAGTCGGCTACATTTCCTGGAACAGGTCTACATACATTGCTGGACACCGTTCAACATTCGAAACACGGAGTAATTTTCTTCATCTTTTTGTAGAGCACAAATACATCCATTAATTTTTTTGCTTATCCTAGCTCTGTATTAACAACACAAAAACTATTTTGATAGCAAGTAATATTAAACCTATCTATGAACTTAAACCTTACCATTTAAAACAAATTAAACAATGCCACCACGGACTAAAACATTATAACACATCTTATTTCCGTTATGCTTGTGAAAGTGGTGAATTTGTGCTCTTTAAAATACACAGTAAATTCGATTTTGATAGCGTGTTATGGGTAATTCAGTAAATAAACAGAAGCTGAATCTACACTTCCATATTTTGCAGATCAAAAAGTTACATGTTGACCAAGCCGATTTGTCAAAAAACTTGAATGTTATCTTGAATATTCTTCCTGATATGATCGAGATGGCATTATGTGATTGTGACATGACAATTGCTAACGCCTCAGAATTGGCAGATGTGATCTCACATCAGAAGATTCACGTGAGATATCATAGCAACTATTTCACACAGTCGAAAAGTTTTATCATACGTCTTTGCGCACCTAAAAACTAAGAGAAAAATATTTTATCAATTACATTCACTACTTTCTCTGGCAATGACGTACATTTTACTCCATGTCTTTGTGTAATTGCTTTTCTGCAATCCTCGTTGCTGTGTAACATTTATTTTTTTGCTAGATTTGTCCGACAAATCTGTCATGTAGATAAAAAAACACGTCATAATGTTTATTGTGCAGCTGTCTTTTCTCGGCTTGTCCAATAATGACCTCAAAGGCTTTGGTAAGCACTTGGCTAAATGCTTTAACATGGTCGATATCCTACGGCTTCCTGGCTGCAACTTGCAAGACACTGACTTGTTTTGGAAAAATGAATACAAAAGGAACAGAATGGTAGCTACAAGTTTAGAGTTTGTAGACGAAGTTGGTGGATGACTGATTATGGTTAAACTGGTGTTGCCTTTAGATGCGGTGGCTGAACTTGAGCAGAAACGTAATGTCAAAAAGTGCTTTGGACAACTTGGCGCTAAGCGTCCACGACATTGATGGCATGGTCTTGTATAAATGTTGGATTGATGGTCCAAACCTTAAGACTCTCTGCAACGAAATTCAAGAACGACACAAACCGGTAAAGAAAGAAAGACAAGGAGAAATGCAGTAAACCGCCAATGCAGATATGTTGTGGTAATAACCACCACAGTTACCCATAACCTTATTTTCCCAGGCATATATGCGCAAATGTTTTGTAATTTTAGTTGTCAATAATTAAACAATACATTTCTCTACAGCTCGAGGTGTTCAGTCTGGGAGGCAACAGTATTGGTTTGACTGGTGTTGCTCTTTTGTCAACATGTGTACACAATATTAATCAACTGTGGATGCGGAATTGTAACATGGACAAAACTCAACTGAGAATTCTTCTCACTGCTGTTTCAACACTTGGTCGCTGTGTAAGTTGAAACAAAGAAACCATTTTTGCACTGACTTGATATTTGACCAACATACAACAAACCCATAGTGCAGATACTAACAAACGGTGACGGTGTCCACCTTTTAGTTCAAGAAATGAGTGTAATGTTACTACAATAGCGTTACATTATCTTTTAACACTGCTAATTTTAATTTGTTTTAAGATGAGATGCTTAAGCATAAGTGGAAACAAAGTGGACCCAGAGAACTTCGCAATACTCGCCAAGTGTGTTCACACTACCCATCAACTTGCGATTGACAGCTGCAATATAAATGCTGAGGGCATCGAAGTTCTGTGCCATGACATAAAGCTGCGCCTTGAACCAGTAAGTATATAGTTACGTACAAGCCAGAGATTCTCAACGTCAACTAAACTACATTTATGAGCGGGCGTGACGTAAACGAAACTCTAATGCTAGATATTTGGATTTTAAAACAGCTCTAAACAGAATCTTTTTGTACGAAGATGTCGACTCTGAGCTTGGCGGACAACAACATTGGGGATCAAGGCGCCAACGCTTTGGCACAAACTTTACGCAAGATAGAAGTTTACAACGTAAAAAACTGTGGAATTACGCCCGTAGGAGAAACGGCTCTTTGCAAGGTCAACTTCGAATGGGTCAGTACCGTTTATGATCGTGGAAACATGCTTTATTTTTTAAACTCGTATTAACATTTAATCATGGGTTACAAAAAATATATTTTAATTTCAGAAGCGCGAGTTTTTTGGCATACAAAATCGCGGCATGAAATTGGACGTTGGTTCGTCAACTTTACTGCCATGCGAGGAAAGTTCTGTATAGTATAGAAGCTTCAAGCAATCAAATAACTACTTAAAAGACAACATATTCTGCCAAAAACTATTCAATGAAAAATGGTCAATAACAATCGAATTAAGCGAAGGCGCCTTACTTACGTTTCTGGTGTCATTTTGGCATTTTGACGATAAACAGTGTTCAGTCATACGAAATTACTAATATTTTTTTACGTCCTTATTCTGGAATGTGAGCCTCCGCTCATGACGTTTGTAGTAACGTACACCATTTGAAGCCCACTATTTGTAAAATGTCAGCGTATTTGATACAATACACTTTTTTTCCTGTCATAACGTAGTGTTTGAGGAGTTATTGCGTCATTGCAAATTTTTGAATCGGTTGTGGGTGTTGGCGATTGTGCACGGTTGAATTTTTCAGAGTACATTTGTACAAAATTGTTTTTGTCCGTCATCAAAAACTCACGGACTTTTATTGTAAAATATTCCGGTAAAGTAATTTTCCACCATCCAACATTTAATCTATGCTCCTGGTAGAATGACCTACTTGAACGTAGTAAAAGTCCTACTGTTTGTCGTTCTTTTTTAGTGAACACTCGTGTGCTTAATAGCCTGTTTGGTTCCAACAGTTAGGTACTGTGAACATCACTACCTTTGTCTAGCTATGGATTTAAAAAGGCCATTCTGTGGTTATTCAGTCATATCCGCTGTGGGATACATTATATTTCCAACCTCGTATGCGAAAGGTAAAACTGGAATGTTTGGTGGTGCTGTATAGTTAGCAAGTTGTTAGTACCGAGTTTTCTTATCTGCGTTCTGTTCTATGCCTTTGTGGTTTGCTTAGATTAAAATCAATCCACAAAAACAACCAAGTTGGGCAGCGTTTATTAAATCAAGTCACGAACACGCAAAGGCGAAGGCCTCTAAATCTTACAGACTTGTAGCAATCATCCCATCGCTTACTTTTTCATTGCCTCGTTACACTATCATAACACATGCCTTATATGGCACGCAAATTAACCGGGTTTCACGTAATATAACAAACATTAGTTTTAAATGCTACAATTACACACCAGCATAATTGTCTTGAACTAAACCTCAAAACCCTACATACGAACCTAGATTCTTAAAACAACCTGGATTTCTAAAAAGTAAATTATATCTACGCTGCTTTGGCGATGATACGATGTTTGCTGCTTGCATGGACTATTCTGACAAGCAAATGGCTTAACGCCTTGACGCGCAAGTTTCCCACATAACGAAGCGTGAGTAGGCGCTTGTACTTGTAACAATAAATGCGCCGGCGGAGTGCTCGACTGCCCTTTTTTCTTTTTTAGAGTCAGTGCACTGCAGTCACAACGTTTTTCTGACACAATGTTTTATCGCACCAAACATATTTTCCAGTTATTAGTCCGCATATTTTTAACTAATATTTGTTGAATTGAAAGGGGATAGCTAAATGTTCCGTCATCAATTAAAATAACTATTTTTATAATTGTTGAAATCAGAACCAATATCGAACATCAGCCGACAGTTACCCCAAAAGCTGGGAAGCGTTCTTCTCGTCCCACGGCGGAAAAGGGGGTAAAAAGAGGGGGAGATGAGGAAGGAAAAATAATGAGCGCTAGCCATAATAGTGATCGCAACAATTTTTCACAAGTTACAGTCTCCTATCATATCGTTACAAAATCATTGCTTGATGTTCAAGGAAATCGGGCAGAGTCCAGTTCCGCTATACTATTTGTAGTGGGAAGTGGCCAGATAAGTCACCATATCAATTTAATGTTTTATGGGTCACATGTGTTTAATGTCACCTTAGGTTTCCGCCCATTGTCTGACTAGAACACCACTTTTGTTTCGAAACACCGTACCTGGTGGCGGTCAAAGTCCCTTAATCGTGACTCGAGCGCTTTCGTAAGGCATAGTATAAATGTTTTGCTATGAAAGCAAACAGAAGATGTCCTGTTCTCTTGTCACAATTGGACAATAGTTTGTTTTTATTGATCAAAGTACTGATTTTGTGTAAATTTTGTAAGATTGTTATGTCTTTGTTACATTCTTTGTTTGTTCTTATGTGTCACTCGCACCAACTGAATCCCTGCCTGAAATACTGCCATTTACGAAACCACCACAATGCAAGTAATTGTCCGCAAGACAATATTGTCAGATACTAAACTAATTAAAAAAATATTATTCAAAAATCATGTACGCCCTACCGTACCATGCGCACAACAACTGCAAGTTCACCCTAGAAGTGGGCAAAATAATCATGACAAACAGTTTCAAGTTCGTTGAACAATGAGCAATCCTGGCTGTTTTGCATAATTTCTTCGTTTCTACCATTGTGTCCAAACGCTATTAGAAATGATACCGGACAAAAAGGTGATGCATGCTGACGTGCAGTTGACAGATGACCTGCGATATCCAGAAAAGCTGTACTGGGCAAAAAAAAACGTTTCCCATAGCTCTTAATTACAACACAACCTGTATTGTAAGAACTAACTAGGGTTTCTCGAATTTGCCATATTGGCTTATCCCGGGATTCCGGGGCAAAAATAACCTCAATCCTGGGATTTTTATCATTTGTTTGTTTGTTTCATTTTAGTGCATTATGTTTACGAGGCCGCCGTCGAGCTGCCTGTTATATTCCAAGTTGATTGAATCTTTTTTTGTTAAATCTTTTTTAAATTGAAATCAGTTTTCGATTTGGGCGATTGGTGAGTTCAATTTAGTTCAACCCATCAGGTTTCACTGGGTTGGGGCAATGCCGCTAAAGTTTCTTGCTCAGGGAAACAAAGCTACCGAGATAGGATTAGAACACACAACCTAGTGAGTTAAGGCGGTGGCGCTATAACCACTCGAATTGCCAGATTTTTACCAACTGGAGAGCTATAACGCGAGTTTGATAAACTGGAGAGCTGTAACGCGGGGTTCTAACACTGTTGCACAGAACTATTTATCAATCCTGTTTGAATTCTTGCTAGAAACCTCGGGGAACCTTTTAATTCACGGAAACCCTGTGGGTGTCGCACCTCTGGTTGAAGAGTGCAACTTAAAAAGCAAGGGATATCCCGGGACAAAGAGAAATCCCGGGATAGACTTTTTTGCTAAAATTGTCCGGGATTCCGGGAATAAAAGATTAAAACTAACCTTCTGTTGTTCAGTGCCGCTTCGCACAGGAGGTTTTCTTGTGCTTAAATCATCAATTTTAATTCTAAAAATGTAAAAATGGTTGGACGTAAACGTACAGTATGTACATAATAAAGGCGTTGCAATGGAGCATATCATAGTAATATGCAAAGTTTCAGTTAACAGTGAGAACTACATTTTTGCCATTTTAATAAGGGTTTGGAAGTCACCAGAACTGTCACGATCTCCACTGCAAAATTATAGAATTGTTATTGTTATTATTTTTCTATTTCATAATATAGGTGTTGCAATGGAGCATATCAAAGTAATATGCTTTCACGTGTCTATGTAAAAGTGCAAAATGTTCAAAAATGAGGTGTACGTTATAACCCTACATTACACAGAAACGAATGTCACCACTTGTTGACCGCAACATGCCATCAATCAATTTCCGTAATTTTTGTAATTACCTTTATACGTACCACCCGCATGTTGTTCCGTGAAAAGCAAATAAAGGGCATAAATGTTTTGTGTTTATATTTTTCAAACTTTTGCATTGCGTAAATGCACGTGATTAGTTGTACACTAGATGTTCTGTTGAAAGCTCTTGAACATATTAAGTGCTAAGTTAGTTTGTTTAAAAAAAAAAAAAAGTTAGTTTGCTTTCCTGCTTCACAGTACGGCTTGCTTCACATAAAAGGTTAGATATATATCGCTGTCGATATTTATTTGTGCAGATGGGGAGAGCAATTTTGCTGTTTTTATCCTTCCAAGGTAAGTGACTTTAAACACATCGTTACTACTTTTGTTCAGAAGATCAACTCCTGGTCTGTTCGTTTGATAGAAAAACGTCATAACCAAAGTTCGTTTTGTAGCAGAACATGTTTTGTTGTAAACTGCCAAATGTTCTGCAACTATCCCAAACATAGAGAAGAAACTTTAAGCAGCGCATTTTGTTTATACATTAGCAAAAATTGATATTTTTCTTTTCAGCTTGTTCCCTTTTTCTTGGCACGGGGTGTCAGCAAGAAACGAAGCATATACGGTGTATCGGTAACTCCATAAGTAAAATACTGAACTGCATGACTTTGGTATAGGATTTCAAAGACTAACCTCCAATATTATTTGATTAGTTTGTTACCCTCGAAACTACGGGATCGGTTGTTACGACGGAAAACGAATTCAAATAATATCTGCTCTTTATGGACGAATACAACCCTACTTAGAGTAAGAATATTGTATCTTGAATAGTTAATTTGAACTACATTTTTTTTCGTGTTAATTATAGTACACATAATGAATTGAATAAATACTTATTTAAAATGTGGTTAAATATGCCCATATTCATAGATCAGTAATTGCGATAGATCAGTAATTCCTAAACTTTCAGATGTTTGCACAATGTTCGTGTTCCACTTACAAAAAAAATCTCCTATCTCCCTAGGTTTATACGCTTAGCTGGCGAATAATTGATTATTTGTATTTTAAAGCTTTACAGAATGCATTACCATAATATTTGAATTTTACCATAATAGTTTCCTTGCTTAAGGGTATGTTGAACACTTCAAAAGTTTCGAGCACCTTGCAATGGTTCGGACGGTGTGGCCAAGATCATGAGTTGGTGTCAAAACAAATCTACTTGCTACATTCCACACAAATACAACTTTTTTGATCCATGTCCTAACGTAGCCAAATACCTCGACAATAATTTTACATGTTCATCTCCGAATTGTAAGTTGTTGTAAATGTAATTTGGTACTTTCATCTTAGAGATTGTCGGCAGACATGGTTCTTGTACATGGTTTTTAAAGACAATCTAAATCAGGGGTGCACAACGAGTTTATGCGGCCGTGAACATTTTTGCAACGTATGCACTGGCGGTTGTGAATACTTTACATCAGGGGTGGGGAACCTACTTAGTACTGCAGGCCGCATGAATTGCACAACATTTTCGGGCGGGCCAAATATTTTTTTTGTTTTCAAATTCCGTGCAATACCCTAAGCCAGGGGTGGGGAACCTGCGGCCTATTGGGGCACAAAGTGCGGCCTTCCAAGTCAAAATACATTTTTAGGATGTTGGGACTACTGACTGCAACAGGCGCAGAAAAACTAGAGCCAATAGTCCCATAGTGCTACACGCAGCGATTTCCGTAGGACTACCGAAAGGCCAAGGTTCTACAATCTTAATTGAGTTGCAAAAGAACAATTGTTTGCGCATAATCGAATGTCTTAAACTCGTCTGTGATGTCACAAGGTGTTCTTAGATCATTGATATTTGTAAACAAGCGAGTTTCTAGTATAAATAAATCCATAATGTTGTAGTGAAGGTGAAAATGCAGTCAGGAATTTTATTTAGCTTCGACAGTAAGTCCTACAACACTACGAGGGAATAACAAAACGACCATTCTGCAAGTCAAAAGGTTAAACAGCACTGTCAATGGCCTGGGAAATAGTCTATGCGGCCTAACGAGTGTTGATAAACTGTTTGGTGGCCTTTACATACAAAAAGGTTCCCCACCCCTGCCCTAAGCACACAAGTGATTTTATCGCTCCGAAAATTTGATTTTTTCTTTGCTGTTACTTGTTTGCAACAAACAAGGCATACATGTTTATCACTTAATTCGACTAAAATCTGTCCATTCTTTCTGGAACACCCTAGCTCCATTATACCGAATATATTTTATGTAACAATATAAGGATCCACGATAATAGCTCTAAAATCAATTTAAAACTAACACCACATGGCAAATGAGTTGTTACTGCAAGGAGAGGCAATCGAGTGACTGTTACGTCACAAATACAGCAAGTGGTTGAATGTGTGGCAGTTTTAATAAGTTTGCGTCAAATGTGGAAAAGTCTTTTCAAGTAAATATTTGTACATAAACATTTTATTGTTGTTGTTTTTTTGATGCTATGCTTTATGCAGTACTTAAAAACAAAAATAAACAACAACAAAAAATTGTGACGCGGGCCACATTAAAAAGGCAAGCGGGCCGCATGCGGAAAAAAGTAGATACCGTTTCTCGTTACCTATTATTTTGAAAAGCTGTTTGCAATAGGGTATTTAACTTATTCTTTGAGTAAACTTGTAATTTATACTAAGGATCAGGCATTTATTTGAATTAGAACTAATTAATGCATAAAAATATCATTTTTATTGAGACCCTGGTTTCTGTGCAGACATATTATCTGTACAGCAGATATGGAACGGTAAATCAGCAAAAGGTTTAGGGTTGGAAAATATCGAGAACAAAATCGAGGATGTACAAAATCACCCTGAAACACTCGGAAGCACCTACAATTATGGAGATGTTGAGGCGACGTACACTTTATTTGAACAAGTTAATCGAATGACGCGAGAGCCACAACACCGCACATAAAAAGACAACACGAGACAATAAAGAAAAAGGTTCGCTTCGCGTCCTATGCATGTAGAGAATTACAGGGTCGCTACATTACCCCCTCCAGAAGCGAACTTAACGAAAACGTACAGGCGGACGAATAGTTCGACCAGTGCGCGTTTGGACGATTTCCCGCTCCAAGTTGCTGGGTGGTGCTGGTGGCGAAGTCGTATGCACAGGTGGTCTTCCACGGCGGGGTACCTCAGGCATGTGAACAGGCTGTGTCTCGTCAAGGTACGCTGGCTTCAGGCGATCGATTGAAATTGTCTGGTTACGTCCAGCTATATCCAATGTGAACGTCTTGTCACTGCGACGCATCACCTTACAGCTTAAACGGACCGTTGTATGGCGGCGATAGAGGTGAGCGATGCTTGTCAACTCGGACAAAAACATAATCACTCGTGCGAAGTGTTGTAGGAACATGTGTCTTTACTTCATGATGTCGTGACATCGGCGGCGGGACTAGATGTCGGAATGATTCGTGCAGCGCTGGAAGTATTTGCTGTGGACACGTCGGTTTGTTTACAAAAAAATCACCAGGAACGGACAGAGTTGAACCATAAACCAATTCAGCGGAGGAGGTTTGTAGATCTTCCTTCGGGCAAGTGCGAATACCGAGCATTACCCATGGCAATTCGTCAACCCAGTTGGAACTTTGTAAGCGAGCCTTTAGATAAGCTTTAAGATGCCGATGGAAACGCTCCACAAGGCCGTTCGCTTGAGGGTGGAAACTGGTAGTTCTGTGCACCCTAATGCCAAGTAGTTCGTTAAATGCTGTCCATAGACCTGAGGTGAATTGAGGGCCTCGGTCTGAAGAAATGTCCTGCGGCAACCCAAAGCGTGAAATCCAGTTGGAAATAAAAGCGCGTGCACATGTCACAGCGGTTGCATCAGGCATTGGTATTGCCTCTGGCCAACGTGTGAATGGGTCGACCATCGTAAGTAGGTAGATGTTCCCCTGCGAGGGTGGCATTGGTCCCACTATGTCAATGTTGACATGGGTGAACCGGCCGCTGCACATTGGATAGTTTGATAAAGGCGCACGGACATGTCTCTGAATCTTTGAACGTTGGCAACGCACACATTGTTTGGCCCACAAACCCACTTGCCTTCGCAGGCCGTACCAGACGAATTTTGAGGCCATTAGTTTCTTAGTGATTCTAATGGATGGATGGGACAGTCCGTGTACCACGTCGAAAACTTTCCGCTGCCATGACGCCGGCACTATTGGACGGGGCGTGCCTTGAGAAGTGTCACATAAGAGCTTTGTGCCAGATCGTCGGACTTCAATGTCTTTAAGCTTGAGGTTAGTTATCGCTGTGCGATAGGCTTGAACCTCTGGGACAAGTTGAGCCTTCGCGAGAGCAACGTAATCCATATCTAAGGGAAAATGAACTGCATTAACTTCTCCACGTGAAAGAGTGTCTCCACACAATTTCGATTGCCGGCTACATGGCGCACATCCGTGGTAAATTCCGAAATGGAGGTCAGATGACGCTGCTGACGAGCAGACCATGGAGAGGATACTTTAGAAAACGCAAATGTCAGTGGCTTGTGATCGGTATAAACCACAAACGGACGACCTTCTAGAAAATACCGAAAATGACGTACCGATAGATATAACGCAAGCAGCTCTCTGTCAAATGCACTGTATTTTGTTTCCGGTAGACGAAACCGCTTACTAAAAAATGCCAGTGGACGCCACTTGCCCTCAATGAGTTGCTGCAAAACAGCGCCAGCAGAATGTTCCGATGCGTCTGTAATGAGGGCAGTTGGAGCCTGAGGTAACGGGTGGTGCAGCATAGTTGCTTCAGCTAAAGCCTGCTTGGCGTCTTCAAAAGCTGAATTCAAAGAGGTATTCCACAAGAGCTTTTTTGGTTTTCCTGCAAATGCTGAGTATATAGGGGACATGATTTTTGCTGATTCATGAATAAAGCGGTGGTAAAAATTAATCATACCCGCGAACTGCTGCAGACCTTTGATGGTTGTTGGGCGTGGGAACTCTTGGATAGCTTTTACTTTATCCGGAAGTGGTTTTACCCCCTGTTTTGATACCCTATGTCCCAAAAAATCAATTTCTGATACGTCGAATTTGCATTTGCCAACGTTAATAACCAAACCATGGATGGTAAGCTGTTCAAAAAGTTGCCTCAGGTGCGTAAGGTGCTCAGCAACCGATGTGCTGGCCACGAGGATATCATCCAAATAAACGAAAACGAAATCCAAAGGTTGACAGACAGTGTCCATTAGTCGCTGGAAAGCTTGAGCCGAATTTTTGAGGCCGAATGGCATACGGAGAAATTCAAACAGTCCAAACGGAGTTACAACCGCCGTTTTTGCAATGTCTGCTGGTGCCATGGGAACTTGGTGATACCCACGCACAAGGTCGATCTTTGAAAAAACGTTGCGCCCTGCTAAACGAGCGGAAACATCCTGAACATGAGGAATCGCGTATCGATCGGGCAGTGTAGCTGCGTTCAAGCGTCGATAATCACCACATGGTCTCCAGTCTCCCGAAACTTTCGGGACCATGTGCAGTGGAGATGACCACGGGCTGGAGGATCGCCGTATAATTCCAAGTTTTAACATATGGTCAAACTCCTTCTTAGCAATCGCCAGTTTCTCAGGAGGCAATCTCCTGGCCTTGGAATGTACAGGTGGGCCAATGGTGATGATGAAGTGCTCCACACCGTGTGTGGGAAATGCTTCACAGAAATGAGGAGTTGTAATTTGCGGAAATTCGCCCAATAGACGAGTGTATTCAGAGACACTGCTGGCTAGTGCGTTTAACTGTGGTGCTGATTGTTCCATCTTGCCCATAGCATTGCTAAAAAACGTCTGGTCGTTGACAAGTCGTCTGTTTTTGATGTCTACCAACAACGCGTGTGCCCGCAGGAAATCCGCTCCCAGCAAAGGCTTCGAGACATCAGCGAGAATAAACGGCTATTTAAATTTTCCCAAAGGCAGATCCAATGAAACACAGCGCGTTCCATAGGTGCGGATCTCGCTTCCGTTTGCAGCAAGTAAAGTTTTGCCTGAAGGGTTCATGCGGCGTTCGCGTCCCGAGGGAGGAAAAACACTGACCTCAGCGCCAGTATCGACAAGAAAACTGTGACCAGAAGTGCGGTCAAACACGTGGAAAAGGCTGCTTGCTGTACCGGCCAACGCAGCAGCTAGCGCCGGTCGGCTTCCTCGTTTCCCGCTTGCCAAGAACATGGAGGGCGGCAAGTTCTAGCTTTCATACCAAATCGATCATGGTAAAAACACATTCCGCTTCCATCTGGCTTTTTAGGTTTGTTTTGTCGCATTCGTGGCTTAAAATTAAAACCAACAGCGTTCTCAGAATCATAGCGTCCGGCACGCAACAAAACATCAGCTGTCTGAGCCATAGCTCGATAGTCGGAAAATTTCTGGGCAGCAAGGCATTTTGTCGCCTAAAGGAGGCATCTGAAGTAGGCGTTGTGCTCGTTGCGACTTTGTCAAAGTAAACATGGAGAGCAAACTTTCTTTAAGACCTACATACTTGTTGTCTTCCGGCGGATTGTCAAAAAGGTCAATTAACCGACCTGCCGTGTCCTGATCCAACGCCGACAGAACGTAATAGTATTTCGTGATGTCCGCGGTGATATTTCTTAAAGCAAATTGTGCCCCTGCTTGTTGAAACCATACTTTAGAGTTTAGGCTGAGCTGGCCAAAAGGTTGGTAACTTTATGGCAACTGCGTTTTGAGATTCTGTGCTCATGTTATCACGTCGGTGGTCACCAATGAGGCGACATGCACTTTATTTGAACAAGTTGATAGAATGACGCGAGAGCCACAACACCGCACATAAAAAGGTAACACGAGACAATAAAGATAAAGGTTCGCTTTGCGTCCTATACATGTAGGGAATTACAGGGTCGCTACAATATATTATTTGGCAGCTATTGGATGAAATTCAATCTGGAAGAGTTGTATCCAGTGGTTTATTATATTGAATAAACACTCAAAAGTTTAAGTCAACACTAACCGTAACAATGAAATGTTTTACTGGTGTGCAGTCATTGTGGCGATTGTTGATTTCTGGACATTCTAGTTTTGGTGTTGAATTAAGTTGAACACAAATTGTAATGGAATAAAATAATATGAAAAAAAACACAATTCCACACTAACCTGTTAACGTATACAGGGGGTAGTTCCTTGCCTAAACCAGCTATCATCCAGTCAAACATGTTTGTGCCAAAAACTGAAGAGCTAGCTTCCAGTCACAGAGAAAAAAGGTACAAGATTTCATGGTAATTTATTTTGATCTTTCACTAAGCTTGGTGGTGGTAACTGTTGGCACTTTTTGTGATTTGACATGAGGGCTAACTAACCATTGCTTCACTTAACATAAATATATATATTATATCTCTGTACAAAAAAAAAGAACACAATAAGAAATGTGTATTCATGATTTGTGAAAAACAACCTAAAAATAAAATGATATTAAACAATATAAACATATTAACTATGTTGCCTAATGAAACCAACATACATATTATAGCAATGAAAAGCAGATGTGTTGGTGTAAATTCTGTGACTATGCTAATAAATCAAATATGCAAGTGTCTTTCAGACGAATTTAATGTTGTTGGTGGAAATGGTTCAAAGAGAGATTGTGTGAAGTATGAGGTCACAACAAAACACTGTCAACATTTACCAGTAAGTTTGGAAAGTTTGAGACTTGTATGCCAATATTCACATTAGTGGAATATGTACTGGGTTAAAGTAACCTGTATTTTTTTTCATGTGAATTATTGCCCCATGTAATTTAAGGGCAAGTTTTGAATAGTCAAATATTGATTGTTCCTCGGTATCGTTTGGAAACAACATCTCACTACCAAACAAAAAAAGTGTCTGAAGAGTGCATGAAAATTATATGTATTGGCCGCTATTAAACTTTTGTGCCTAATATTTAAATAGATTTAATTAAAACTTTGCAGAAACTGAACAAAGGAAGATCAGGTTTAACCTCGGTCAAAGTGGGCCAAAAAATGTATGCATTTGGTGGAAGCGATGAAGCTGCAAGAAAAAGTTGTGAAACATTGAATTTGGCAACAAGTGGACAATGGGAAATTGTGCACAATTCAGCAGTTATTGCAAGTAAGTGAATTTATGCCAGCACAACAAACTCAATGTTCAAACTTACTTAATTTAGTGCACTCATAAAGTTTTCTATTAAATCGATACAAATAGCAGGACAGGATAAAAATATTTAATTAGTGTCCACCAGTTGCAAAATAGAAAATATGTTTTAGACAACATTTATGTCACTGGTGGGAGCACTGGTGGAAAACCTTCATCATGTGAAGTTTATAATGTGAACAAGGATGAGTGGACACAGATTCATGATATGATAAGAGGAAAATCACAACATGGAATGTGTTCACTTGCGGGTAAATCTGCTGTTTTTTAACCAAACAAACAATAGCTTTATTAGCAAATCAACTTGTAGCTTGTATATATAGCCTGTTTACAGTTGTAAACAATTATTAAATAAATTTCTTAAATTGACAATTTGTTGAAAAGTAAATGTTCTTTACAACAAATAGGCACAAATGTCCCCAATTCAAACAAAAGTAGAGATCTACTACATTACCAACCTGTACTTTCTACCACAATTTACATGTTAAAGTTGTGCTTATTTCCCTATTTGCAACCAACATCTAATTACTTGATGATTTTGTGCTTTAAAATGCATTCAAAATAATTATATGCACAATATAAGTTTATGTGTCTAATTATTTGGGTATAATGATTGAATGGGCTACAAACAGCAAAAATCTAGACTTTCAAATAACATTTATTGAATGTATGAACAAGTAAATGGTCCTTGATATTCACATTAACACCACAAACCCCATTAAAAATCAAAAATGTATGCATCGCCATGTGAACTGACATTTGTTCATGTTATTCTCAAGTTTGTACTTATAATATATGAGTTAATTGGGCATGGAAACAGACCCAAGTTAAACCACCTAAAGGCAGTTTACCCCAGGGTTAGGACTATGTATCAATATCTGTGACATATTTGACACCACCCTGTTTGTAGATTCACTTTATTGTGTTGGTGGAGCACTGAAGGACAACACCTGTGAACAGTTTGATGTGAGAAGCAAGAAGTGGAATTTGATTCCACCAATGAATCATGAAGCAACATTGTGTTTATCTTGTATTGCATTAAATGGAAACATTTATGTCACAGGTAATCATGTGCAAATACTTAGGGCCAAAACAGTTTTTTTTACAATTTGCATAAAATATGAAAGATTTATTTATACAGGTGGATTACTTCCATGTTCATCATCACATCATGAATGTTATGATCCAAATGCAGGGAAATGGAGATCACTTAAATCAGTGAACACTGAAAGATCACATCATGGAGCATGTGTGATAAATGGAAAGATTTATGTTGTTGGTGGGTTTGGTCCTCGGTAAGTGTTATTGTAGTATGAGATTTGGAGTTGTATATCTTATGTCACAAACTCCCTCCCTTAGCTCAAGCAGTAGTTTCCCCAATCGATCAACACAATGTCTAAGTTGGTTAGAATTTACACTATTTATGAAACACGCCATTGTGGTGTTCTTCTGTGTTTGGCCATGGAGTACAAGCAGCTGTTATAAACTGCCAGATTGGGTGGGTGGTGTAGTTTGATAGGTGCAATCTACATTAAAAGCAAAAAATCTAGCTTGGTAGTATTTATATGGTAACACTAACACGGCAAGGGTCGAAATTCCTGTTTTGACGAGTACCCAAACAAGGGGGTTGCTGCTCTAATGGTTCGCGATGTAATCTTAAGTAGGTCGTTTTTTAATACCTGGCACGCCAACAAACGTAGTGATACTATCCCAGTACCACGATTTGCACACGGATTGTGCAATGTACCAAAACACATCTTCTTTCGTATTTCTTGGCTGTTTGCTGCACATGGGTATTTTTTGTATGCTACTCGCAACACACTTGTTTGTTTACAAAAACAAATTTATGTTTGCGACCAGTTTTGTCACCAATAAAAACTTTTTAGTAGCAGCTCTCAAAAAAAGATTCTACCCGCATGTTTTGTTACACAGCGGGAAGGATTTAAGTTCAGTTGAAGTTTACGACCCTTTTCAGGATTCTTGGACACATTTGTTTGACTTGGAAAAACCTGTTGGTGGCCATGCAGTCGTAGCTTAAAAGTAAACCAAAGTAGATAACATTGGAAATGAACCACAACAATCATCAATACGGAAATGTTGACAAAACAAATGAAGCAGAATCGACAAAATCAACTGAAATGTCCTGTTTCTTTTTAAGTGAGAAATTCATCTATTAAAATGTTTCTTTGTTCTAATTTTATCCTCATTGTTGTGTTTAAAAATTAAATCCCTCTGGGTTAACGCAATGTTTTGTGTGACCTTTCTTCCGGCGCTTGAACTATCCGTTTGTCGAACCCCACCCTCTTTCCTAGGGCCACCTCGACTGGTCCCGCCAACGTTGCCCGTGCTTACCCACAATGCGGCAACCCCAATTTCTTGTGAGCCCCGGTCACCCAACGCCTTTCAATACGGTGTAGCTGCAGCACATTCAACCATGATCCACCAATTGTGCCCTTTATCGATTTGCGCTCTATAACGTTTTAACGTTGCGCAGCTATTTCCCGCTTGGTGTCGCTATGTTCACCAAGCGAAATAAACTCATCTGATCTCATGTTGCAGGAATGTTTCAAAAATGTGATATTCCTTCATTTCTAAAATTAAAGAACAAGAATAACAACGATTTATTGTAGTTTGGCTGTCACCTTTCTCTCTCTATTTTTCGTTTGTGTGTCGTTCCAATGATGGCGAAATAAAATTGGCGATGAAAGTCAGGTTTAACTTTCAGATGTAGTAAATGTTGATTTACTGACATAAATGTTTTATTGGTTTAGTTGCCGTAAACCAAAGAAGGGCTTTAGGGATTGGAAAAATGCAAATTGTGTAATCTTCACTGCAAAGGAGATATGACCAAAAAGAGACAGTTTCACTGCCCAAGGTGTAAAATATGTTTTTCTCGGGGCTTTCCTTTGAGAATACATTGACGTGCTAAAATTGTTCAATGTATGTCGTGTATCATTCCCACTGCATATTTATACTCATGTTTTATAGAACCCAAAACCTGCAGTTTGGTACAAGTGTAGCTGCAGCGCGTCTACCATCCCTCCACCAACTGTCAACTTCGTCGTGCTGTTTAACGTCTGAACGTTGCGCAGCTATTTCCGGCCTGGTGAATATATTTTGTGCTTTAGGATTTTGCCCGGCAAAATAGACTCAACTCAAGTGCTTGAAATCAGTATTTTTCTGAATAAAATAATATTGCTCACCATTTGAAATAGCTAACTTTAACTTTTGAAACAGAATAGTGTTATTGGTCTAGACTCTAGAAAGCAAAACACTCTTGAAGTTCTGATAAAAATGGTATTGCTTCCAAACAAATAAAACCATACTAACCACGTGTTTTATCGGTAACCTTTTTCCTGTGCCTGTAATTGGGAACACAAAATCACATTGACAGGCACATGGTTGGAAACACAAGTTTCCTACAACTAACTAAGCATTAGGCAATATCAGAAATATATGATGCTAAACTTAATACTTTCGCTTGTGAAACAACAACGGTTTAACTTGAAGTTTAGTGTTATCATTGCATTTTTTCCAGTCATCCTACCCGACAAAACTCAAATATTAAACCAAGGTAAAAGAGCGCCTAAAGGCAACTAATTATTTGAATCGTGAGCACATTCTGACCTCTACACATTGTCGATAACTGTACACACTTATACTTGTATATTTTCGTGCATTTTGTGATGGCAGATAATTTTTAGAGATTTAAGAGTTTATGTTAGATTTTGCTTTGCAACGTGTTTACAGTTGCTGTACAGAGAATGTTGGAGATATAAAGATGTAGATTGCTCTAAATTTAACGGAACGGTACATCATTTTTATCTAATCCGAAAAATTTGGAAATTGAAAGGGGAGTATCCAGAAATTGTAAAAGGGGGCAGGTTCACAACACTTTGACTCAGGGATTTCCCAACCCAGTGTTTCATTTATTGATTTCGGCAATCAACCTGCGATCTAACACATTAGGCTCCTCCGTGCATTGCTCGGTATCTATTTAGTAGCTACATGTAAAACACTATCAGTAGTTGTATGCCAATAATGACGTTTACAGCGGCATATTGAAGTGTTGTCCTTTTTTGTCCATATAGCTGTCAAACTCCGCAAATTTTTTAAAGGTTTTGTTCAAATGTAAATTTTAACCGGCGGTTGCATTTCTGAAACAATTTTAGGAACAGTAAATGTATTTTGTGATGTTATACCGCAACAAAAGTTGCAATAGGACAATTCTTGGTGTAGCTAAGAACGGACTGTGTCCGATTTCATGTAAAACCGTAGCAAATGTTCCGATAGTAAATTTCTAGGTGTGGACTAATGAGAAACTGCGAAAAGGTACTGTATTTATATTGTGGGGATGGTCTCAACGAACTGAAAGTTGGTGTATTTATGAAACCAACAACGAATATTATACGTATTTTAAATTTGTGTTGTGTGAAAAATGACATGTGGAGTGGATACAACTAGGAGGCAAAATACGCATGGCCTGAACCAAGGGCGTCCGCACATAGGGGCAAATGGGGTCAGCTGACCCCCCCTGGAAAATTGTTGGATGAAAAATGAAAAGCGGGAGCATGCCTAAATAGGCAATTTTCTGAAAGGGGGGAGGGGTGAAGGTGATACGAGTGATGACTGGTTGGTCAAGCTCTCCGATTGTGATCATCACCCTTCTTCGGCAATATCCCACTTCCTCTATTAATTTACGAAGATACCTACAAGCTACCCGTAATCGCAAAATTCGACAACTTGAGCTCCTGTACTCTCAGAACCACATTACTAGTGCGGGCACTGGCTTTATCTCACATGAATCTGAAGAAGGATAATTCAAAGTTTCAGATAAAATCATCTCGTATTTCATGAATTCAATGAAGCTGTTCGTAACATTAAATCACACAGAAAAGAACAATCAGCTACCAGTTTAGTTAATCAGTTCTTGAATAAAAAGTTAAGTCGACGTGGGTCTTTGCCGAATTTTTCGATAACTTTTTGGATGAACGAATTGTTGTCCGAGTTTATTCAGCTTCTGTGGACACTCATTATACACAGCCCGGATAGCCTGTCGTCAGACATGGTTGATCTGAGCCATGTTTTGACCCGACTCATTGTGCTGAATGATCTTTCTACCGTACAAGTAGTGGCGGGGGAGGGTCAGTAATGTTATCATCGCTTGACGTACAGCTGGAAAAAGTTCCATATTTTTCACCAAGTCCACAAATTCCAATTCTTCCTGGTCTTCGGACTGAGGAAATTATCCTTTTATGTTTATGTCATACCACGCATGGCGTCCTGCTGAAAATTGTCAAAGTTGTAGGATTGGTGTATAGTTTTGTAGTCTGTGCGGTCAATTTTCTCCATCTGCGCTGGATGCAGTCGGTATAACATGAATGCCGGCATGTTCGTCTCTGAGAAGCGGCTTGTCAGAGACTGGATTAAAGAGTCCATGTAAGGAACGTAAATGGTACGGCGATAGTATTCCTCACTGGTGCCACCAGTATTTGCTCTGAATACTTGATGGACACATTGCCGTGGGACAGATATGGTGACACCGATTTCTTCGGCTGACTTCAATGCCGCTGTATAAATGTTTTCTGCAAAAAGTGTTTCTGCATTTTGCCGATGATCACAAAACATTGATACGAGTTTGTCAATGTGCTTCTTGACACCTAACATGTTCAGTTGGACTGCCTGAAGGGCTTGGGTGACAGGCTCCAAAATTGATGAATACTTGGCGATGATATAGCGTTACTACAAAAGAAGCGGTTCCAGAAGCGGTCCGCAGCTGGTGTGCGGTCTGCCGTCCCTTTGCATTCGATTCGTGCTGCGCTAAATTCTCCAGCTCCCTGTGATTTTCGGTGAAATTAAAAATGATAAATTGGATGGTGTAATGGTCAAATTTTCAAAAAAAATTTGCATCCGGCCGAAAGGGCAGAGTGAACCCACCTTGAACCCCCCCCCCCCCCCCCCCCCCCCTAAGCGAAAACCTGCGGACGCCCTTGGCCTGAACACAATTTATTGCAATTGTCATCTTACAAGAAGTCACTAAAAATACTAAATTAAGATAAAACAGCATATATCATATTTACGTAACAGAACTTTGGTGGTATTTTATAATTACGGCTTATTTGCGCTCCACAATCAAAAGCACAGATAACGTTAGTTGCTGGGTTCTCTAGTGTGAGTCAAAATGTGGCAATCCAAATGACTCTATCGTCGATATCTTTTTTCGCAAGCAGGGCATCCAAACGGTTTCTCGTTGGTGTGAGTTGATATGTGTGTTTTTAAATGGCTATGCTGGGCAAATTGTTTCTCACAAACATGACATCGATGTAGTTTTTCTTTAGTTTGGGTGAATATGTGTATATTTAAGTTCCCCCTACGACTAAATCGTTTCTCACAAACGATGCACTGATGGATTTTTTTTCAGTATGAGTCACCATGTGCGATTTTAAATGTCTACCTTGGCCAAACGTTTTCTCACAAATATTGCATCGATGAGGTTTCTCGTTGGTATGGGTCAGCATGTGGGTTTTTGAAGTGTTTTTTCGTTGAAACTGTTTCTCACAAACATTGCATCGATGGGGTTTTTCTTTAGTGTGAGTCAACATGTGTGCTATTAAATGTCCCTTCTTCCCAAATCGTTCCACAGAAACAATACGGTAACCAGATTTCACTTGGGTGGGATCAAACGTGTGTCTTTTTTAACTTCCCGTCTTCTGGTGTATTCGATTTTCATGCAAGCATGTTGCTGGAAACTTATAGAAAAAAATAGATTACTTTGTCGAACTTAAAACAACATTTTTTTTAAAATGTCAAATTCTAGTGTCGCCATTGCCACCTGTCAAATGTATTCATCTGCAAAATAAACATCGATAAGTAACATTTCTCTGTTTTATGTTTATATCTTTATTTTGAATGACGGCTGAGAGTTAATTAAATTCTTTTGCTAGACATTTGGCTTGATAAACTTATCTCAATGCATTTAGTTGGGCTGTGTAACCACGCGCGTCAGACTTTTGTACTCCCCCTATGCGCAAAGCAACGATCAATGTCACAACAAAGTCGAACAGTTACGATTAACCAAATCGTCCAGCTGAATCAGAGAATGAAGCAAGAATTTAATCTAAACTTTCAGCCACAAGTAAATGGGGGAAAATCAAAAGATAAATCTTATTTTTACATCAGGTCTTTGAAAATAAACACAAAATGGAGACACTTGGCGACCATGATAAGCATCTGTGATGCGTCCTCTATTTAAAAAAGTTGTGCCCCTTACCAAATTCTAAGTTAGTTTGCTCCTCACAACCAACATATTGTAATAAACTTCATCGAAACCAACACCAAAGCAAATCACTTCGGTAAAGTCGTTTAACTCCTTCTATTGTTTTTTATTCGTGGTTAAACAGTTGAAGTATTGCCTCTTAACATTGAATGATTTTCCAGCAAATACATCACCGAACTGATATAGCGCTCGTCCTGGAAAGGCCCGTGTCGTGGTTTTAAATAACCGCAGATTAGAAAAAAGCCTACGCCTTGCCATATAGGAATGCTTATTGACCGGCTGGTTCGGCATATCGCCTTTAATGGCCCTGGCGGATTATGATTTTCTATTTACGTTTTATTTGAATTTCAATTTGCTTTCTCTTTTTTAAGGTCAGCACTTAGGAGCATGCATTGAAGCCACTTGTAGCACTGGTGCATTATATTAAACCTGCAGTAACCTTTCGGTTTTACAGGCAGTTGAGGTCAACGCTTTTGACTGTCTGTTTGTCGAACAATCTGTCATGTTTAATCCAAAACATATACAAAGTGCGAGAAAAACAAGAATACTAATCCGTAACGTAACGACTCAGAAAGACTGGCAAAATGTCCTTTTATCTGTAAGTCAGCTACCGGTCCTCTTTGTTCAAAAGTTAGCAAATGTTGTTGAAACCAATTGCTCACGCCGTTGATAATAGAACACCTTGTAAACTGTTTTCGCCTTGTTAGAAATGTGTTGCTGCAAGTTGCAACCACTTTTTGTGTTACCTTCCACTGCTAAAAACGCGGTAACTGCCTTGCCACTTTCGTGTGACAGTTCAAAGCTGTAACACTTTTCCACGCGAAGTCTGTTAAACCAGGCCACGCCGCCGCATGGCAAACACAGATGTACTGAGCCGTGACCGAAAGAAAAAAAAAAGAGTCTGGCCTGTGGACAATGTGAGTCAAATGTTTTCGTGTGAAAGATTTGTTCCTCAGGGCTTGACGCGTTTAACTGAGTTATGATTATAGAGAGCAGTTTCAGCTGCCGGTTGCACGTGGTAATTCACTTTGACGTTAAATACGATTTTTCTCTCCATTAAATGCATGCATAAAAACAAGTGCTACGGTTTATAGTTGCTGCACTGCTCTCGCTAGTTAAAAGGGTAACGCCTATTTGTAGTATTAGTTAAAATTTGTAAAGTCTATTTGCATTATTAGTTAAAATTTGTAAAGTTCATTTGCATTATTTAAAGCATTTAGGCAAAACCATTTAGCTCAGGGGTGGCCAACGCATTGCATAATTAAAAGTACCACATTGCATCCTTGTGATGATTTGTTATGATTATAAAATGCGCACAGAACATTTCTGCATTATTTACACCAGCTGGTCAACACCGCCCAGACCTGGTTTGTATCATGCAATACGCACACGCCATGATTTGGCACGTGCATATGTCGTGCGATAAACGTATATCACGCGTTGGTCAGCTTCAAGACAATGTTTAAACAGTGAAAACACGATCTATCACTATGATACCAAACACAATTGCAAAACTTTAGAATATTTATTTTAGTTTCAAAACCGAAAAAAAATGCTCTTATAACCAGGGAGTAGAACCGCTTGTCATATGGGTTCAGGTTCGGTTCGGGTTCACTTCGTTTTGTTTTTACGAGTCCGGGTTCGGTTCAGGTTTTTAAAAATGCATATTTTCGGGTTCTGGTTCAGGCAAATTTTCCGGTCTGAACCGGTTCGAATTTTCATTTTGTTTCAATTTTGCCCATCATCTTCCTGGCTTTTTTAAACTCCAAAATAATTAAACCGTGCGCTGTTATTTTCGACACGCCCTATAGGTGTTATCTTGCGTATTCTTCCGCGCGCTGTTAAAAAAAAAACATTAAATACAAAACAGACTGCATTTTTTACTGGTTTGGTTCCGGTTCGGGTCCGCCGCCAAAAAAATATGGGGTTCAACTCCGGTTCGGATTTTTAGGAAATTGTAATTAACGATTGGGGTTCGGTTCGGGTTTAATGAAATTAACCGCTCAAACCGGTTCGCGGATTTACGTTCAGTTCCGGTTCGACGCCCTGGTTATAACCGGTTATTTTGCAGCAACTTATCCTTTTCGGCAAACACGGATCGCGTCCACCGCTAAAACCTTCCTGAACGACAAGGCTGTTAAATTGCTGGCATAAATTTTATTCTGAAACCAAATGCAAAACAAATACTGATTGACTACGCAGTGAGAGTTAGCATCCTACCCAAAAGGAAAATCTGCTATGCACGATAAAGTCTGATAAACTAAATGAAAGGTTGTATCCACAAAACATTGTTACCCTTTAACTGCTCTTTAAATTACAACATGCGCACAGGACGTGTGAAGGTATTAGCGTATGTCGATTTAAAAAAGATTGGTTGCAGAATGGGCTTCGTGAACTGAAAGTTGTTGTGGTCACTACCACCACGAAGCAGGTGTGGCTAACATGTCGATCGTCTGCTTTTGACTGGTCGATCGCACAAAAGTCTCCACCACTAATCAAGAACTTATAAATAAAATAAACAAATTAAATGATATAAAACAGCACTTCTGACATTTTGACACGACGCATAAATGTGTAATAAAACAATAATTTTGTAAAAGTCATCTTCTTTGTTGCGTAACAATAGTGATTTTGGCACGAAATTATTACGTAACAACTACAATGTTTGTCGTCACAATTCAAATGTTTACGTTAACGAAGCAGATGCTATTGATTGGGGAGATTAAAAAGTTTCCACTGACTACTTGATGAAAAATGTAAACATTTGCAACGTTTTAATGTTGTAAGAATTAGGTGATGGTTGACCATAAAACTCATGACTAAAATGATGAGACAATTACGGCAATAAAACTAATGACTAAATAAGTTGTAATTGTCAATCAAATCGCATAAAGAAATTAGCATATTGCTTACAATTAGGAAAATTTTCGTCGATCTTAGCGACTAGCAATGTGTACGTAGTGTACTGTATGTGCGCGCGCAACTTGCACCTTGTGTTGAAATAGTTGCCAACCCTCCGTTTAGTACAATGGTTTTAATTTTGGTTTAAGGCGTTCTTTGTGTATGGTACGTACGTGCTGCAAGTTACGTAAATTTGCTGCATCCAGACTAAGAATTTAATTAATTTACCAATTAGGTATTTCCAACATACATTAGTTTGATAATGTGCAGCACTGTTTAGTAGACATTTCCACTTACTAAGTAACTACGAAAGATTTTTTTTACATTAATAAATCCATGGTGTGTGTCATCATGTGTGTTTTCAAACTTCCTCCTCGATAAACCTTTTGTCACAAACATCACATCGATGCGGTTTCTCCTTGGTGTGTATCAACATGTGTGTTTTTAAATGGCTACTTTGCCTAAACTGTTTTTTTTTCACAAACATCACATCGATGGGACTTTTCATTGGTGTGAGTCAATATGTGTTTTCTCAAATGTCCACGTCGGCTGAATTTTTTTTCACAAACATCACATCGATGAGGTTTCTCATTAATATGAGTTGACTTGTGATGTTTTGAATGTCCATATTTGAAATCTCTCCGTTTTCGAACATCACCCTTAGTTCTTTTTTCCCGACTGTGTATACGAACATGGCTTTTGAAAGTATTCATAAATGCGAAAATTCTCTCACAAACGTCACATTTGTAACAACGTTTGTTCTTTTGGGTTTGTTGTTGGAAGTATGCAGACGAAGATGGTTGCTCAGAGTCCGAACCCTGGGTTTTCATACCACTTAAAGATGGGTAATCAAATATTATTATCAACGTCTAACAAATGCTGTAAATCAAAACAAGGTGCCTACATCAATAGGCGTGTATGCCGAGTTTACCGCTTCAAAACTAGGGTATACAACTGAATGCTGACATTAGAAGAGAATACAGCTGCGGTCAGTGTTACTTGGTCACTGTTTTGTTTTTATAAAATACAAAAGGCTCCGCATCCTGGCATATGTGAAAATGACCTGCTTGTGTATATTTTTGCGTTAGTAATGTGAGCTATATAGCAATAGGCACATACCCGCTTACCTGTTAACTTTTCACAACCTTATCCCGCAATGCGAGGCTCCGCCCATGAAACTAGTAGTAACGTACACTGTTCTGCAGCGCGTTTATCTGCCATTTGTGCCCACAAGTTGTCGCAATTTATAAACTCCCAGCGGCTTTCCTGGTGCTACGGAAAGCTAGGTACAAAACTTTGAAATTTAAGTGCACATCTATAAGTTAACCAAAGTTAGTACTTTGTGTTTGTTGTTGATCAAATTGTCAGTTTAGCCGAGCAAAATCAGCGCAACTCCACTGTGCAAAATTTTTTTGTTTTTTGTACGCTGTGACCAAGCTAGCCAAAGTGAGGTGTGTTGGGATTCATTCCCATTGTTATGGAAAAAGTTTTTTTTTCCTTTTGTTTTTTTACAAACTGGTCTCCTCTATTTAACCTTCGTTAGTTTCAGAGACTGAGAATGCCTATATTAGCGATACATACGAATTTTACATAGTTAGCACGATGGTAGTATTGCACATTGTAATCTCCGTTGCGTTATGTTTTACTGCTGTTGTGGGTTGCTCAGATTCGAATTATTAAAACAAAAACAAACCAAGTTCTTAAGCGTCCAATAGTTCAAGTAAGTGCCTATGCCTAAATCTTACAGACCTGCAGCAATCGTTGCATTGCTTTTTTTTTTCTTTTTGCCGCGTTTATGTCACACAAATTACATGGCTGTAACATCGGTATAGTTGAACTAAACCTGAAAACCTAACTACACAAGATGGATCTCGAAAACAACTTTTAGTAAATTGTACTACGCTGCTCAGATGATGATCTGTGGCATAAACTACGGACTAATCTGTCAAGCAAATGGCTACGGCGCAAATTGTCTACATAAGGAAACGGGTACTTTTAACAATAGATGAGAACACGACTGCCTTTTTTTCTTTTTAGTTACGAGTAAGTGCCTTCTTCTGACACATTGTTTTAGAGTACCAAACTTCCTTTCCAGGTTATTAGTACGCATATTTTTAATTAATATTTATTAAACTGATAGGACATAGCTAAATGTTCTATCATCAATTAAAATCAGTTTTTTTAAATGTTGAAAGCAGAACCATTATCAAACATCAACCGATCGTCACCCAAAAATACTCGTTTTGCGACTAGCCATCGTAGTGGTCACAACAACTTTTCACATGTTACAGCCTACTACAATACATTATAGTTACAATAAACTATTGCTTGATGTTCATAGAAATTTGCCAGAGTACAATTTCACAACACAATTCGTAGTGTGTGTTGGCCAGATAAGTCACCACATCAATTTGTTTTGTTTTTTATGGGCACATGTATTTAATTTCACTTTGGTTTTCACCTCGCACATTGCCCGGCTGGCGCTCCACTTTTGTTTCGAAACACCGTGCCTGGTGGTGGTCAAAGTCCCGTAATCGTGACTCGAGCGTTATCGTAATGAATGGTAAACACGTTTTGCTGTTAGTGAGGCAAATACGGTACGCATCGTTTTCATCCCAATTCTGTCACCCACATATGGTTGGCAGTATCATGGTTCTTATCGGAAATTTCCGCACTTTAACATGAGTGTAAAGTCGATAAGTAAGTTTTATCATTTCGTTGTGCCAGAAACGTAGTGATAGTAAGCACGGGCGCAAATCCCGGGGGGGACGGGGAAAAAAATTTGGTTGGGGGGGGGGGACTTCCATTCATCTCCCCCCCCCCCCCCAATATTTTTAATACCCTTGAGCTAAAAATAAGATATAAGGCCATTGTTCAATATCACACAAATCTAACGACATAATACTACTTCATAATCCACATTGTTGTCAACAATGGAACTCAATCGAATTGTTTGATGTCTGTGCAAAAAGCTTGACAGTGCATTTGGTTGATGGAATATTTGCGGCACTACAAGAATAATGTCTCAAAACGTTAAACGGCTTAAAGTTAGCAAGATAGAACAGTATTTCGTTTCCAACGCAGCGAGTGGAAAAACAAACTTGAGGAAAGTAGATAAGGTCAATTCTACAGTGCCTGAAAGTGTTTTACTAGAGAAGGAAATGAAAATACTCAAAGGTAAAACCAGTTCCACAACAACAGATGGGGGAAGCAACTCCTGTTTAACAGAAATAAATTCTGCGGATCTTTTGTCACAATCCTGCCCGAACCAACCAGAAGATGTAAGCCATTTGCCAGCAAAGAACTGCGGCGGTAGATTTTTAAAATTTCAGACCAAGTGGTATGTTTTATTCCCGTGGATCCATTGCGTACCAGGTGTTAATGGGGTGCTCTGTTTTATTTGTTCAAAAGCAGACAAACTGGGTTTGTTGCACGCAGTTCAAAAAAAAAGAGCCTGCGTTTATATCAGACGGTTTTCGAAACTGGAAAAAGGGAAAGAGTTCATTTGATTTGGACCAACTAACAGAAACACATACCTTTGCCACCATGCAACTAGATGCCATAAAGCGGAAGTCTGTTGCACTTCAAATAAACACAGGCTTTAACGAACAACAAGCTGCCGCCAGGCGATCGCTGATAAAATTGTTCACGTCTTTGCGATATTTGTTGCGACAAGGTCGTGCTATCCGAGGCCACGACGAGGGAGAAGGAAATTACCACCAACTCCTAAAACTTCGTGCTGAAGATAGTGCCGAGTTAAAAGAGTTCCTCCAGCGAAAAACCAACTTCACCTCATTTCGTGGTCAGCAAGAAATGACACAAATGTTCAGTCACTTTATTTTACGAATTTTAGCGTCTAAAATTAAAGCCAATGGTATGTTCGCAGTGATGGTCGACGGCACACAAGATATTTGTGGAAGTGAGCAGGAGTCTGTTTGCATCCGCCATGTCGATTCGGAGCTGTGTGTACATGAAGATTTTCTGGGTCTGCACAAAATGCAGCAGACAACTGGAGATGCAATTGCAAGGATGATTTTAGACGTTCTGACTCGATTTTCCCTATCTGCTGGTCAAATACGTGCACAAACGTACGACGGAGCCTCAAATATGAGTGGGAAGTACAATGGGTGTCAAGCCGTTATTAGCAGTCAGTACCCACTCGCTACATATTTCCATTGCCAGTCACACTTCAAACTTGGTTATGCAAGAATCAATTGCAAGTTGTCCGTTTTTCAGGGACGCCGTCCAATGGGTCCATGAACTCGGCGTGTTATTTAAGAGATTGGAAAGTTTAAGGTAATGCGACGTAACTATTTTATGTGTTTTTTTTGTGTGATTATTAAATCATGATTAATGTTTGCAGGTTGTGTTTGAAAGCGTTGTTGCTTGTAGTACGGAGCTCATCAATACAAAAGCATCGATTCGGCCACTTTGTCCAACTCGTTGGCTTTGTCGATTGTCGGCAATTTTATCGGTATTGGAAAATTATTCTGCTGTAACTGAAAGTCTTCGCAGCATGTCGGAGGGGAGTACAGATTCTGCCACCAAAGCCAATGCTCTTTTGAATCGTTTCGAGAAAACCGAAACATTTTAGCTTTATACCTTGTTAAAAACCAATAGCTCTGCTGGAACAACTAAACAGCTCGATGCAGGCATCTTCTTCAAATTTATCAGGTAGTAAATTGTACCAATTTTTAGACACAGAATGCTTAGGTTTGTATGTTATGCAGGTTCAATAGAGGCTGTAGCGACAACAGCGAAGCAGATACAAGTATTTCGTGACCCTATAATGTACACGAACCTTTTTGATGAAACAACAAAGATATCAGCGAATTTGGGGCTTGATGAAATTTCTGTGCCACGCCGTCGGCAGCCGACACCGCGTTTCGCTGGATCCTCACCGCACTTCCACGCCAAATGTGCCAAAGACCATTACAGATTGTTGTACGTTCAGTTTATTAACTGTTTACTTGGGTGTTTGCAGAAACGGTATGATGTCCGCAACTCAAGCTTCCAAACATATTTGGAAATCGAAAATATGATAATGAAGGGCACAGCAACAAATTTAGATTTAATTTCAAAATATCCCGAATTGAATGTAACTCAACTATCTGTACAGTTGCCGATGTTTAAGCAGCACACGGGGGCAAGTTCTGTAAATGAAGCGAAGTTAGCTTATCGCGCTATGAGTTCCGAGCTACGCCGGTTATTCACGCAGGTATTTATTTTGCTCAAACTGCTTTTGGTGTGCCCTGTCAGCTCTTGTGAATGCGAGCGAAGTTTTTCAACACTTCGGCGTCTAAACACTTGGCTGAGAAGCACGACTACCCAGGTTCGCTTAAATCATCTAGCTGTTTGTCACGTGCATTCAGATTTACTCGATCAAGTACCGGTTGAAGAAATCACTAAAGAGTTTGTTACTGTTTCGGAAATTCGTCGAAACGTGTTTGGACATGTTTGACAACAAAACTGATTATGTGTCATAGATTTTTTCGTTTGTTATTTTGTTGTTTGTTTACAATACACAAAAATGTTAAAACTTAAAATCTGTTTTCTTTTTTCCTCCTTGCACTTGCTGCAAAGGTTTCGAGGCAACGTATTATCTGCACTGATCTCTATAAACCCTGGATTGCGCTACTCCGTTGAACGGTTGGGTGGTTTTTGAAGCAAATTGAAGCGTAATGGCGGCTGAAAAGGAAGCCCCAAAAATGCATTGCGGGCAATGGGGAGAGAGTGGAAAAATGTCGATAAATTTTGTTTTAGGCATTTTTATAGCGATTTTTTCAGATATGATTTGTAGATTAATAGGACGCATGTCTTCCAGTGTGTAATAACCAATAAATATGCGTAGATTGATTATAAAACTTTTTTAAGTTAGTGTTGAACTAAATCTTTAATGAGTGGTAATCAATGTTTTTGTGCAATATAAGTAATTTCCATGCTTTTTTAAGTATTTAAGACTTGATTCCAACAAGATGGCTATTTTTTCACACAAGGTGATGTGATACTTTGTGTGACATTACCTTGCTTATCCAAATTGCTGTTTTTGACTGTCATCAAACTCCTGGAAATTCTGAGGAACAAGTGGTTTGAACGTTTTAATTAAAACCACAAAATAATAATACAATATTTTAACTATTTTGCTCAAAATATTTTTAACAGTATTTGACTTTTTTTCTTGATTGAGTGCATTTGATTTGGGTGTTTATTATCTATTATAAAATTGGTGTTATTATAAAATTTTACAATTCTCATGAAGTTGTTTCTAAACATTTCAGACACAATAGGGTGTATGTTTCTCCAATAAGCAACATTAAATGTCTTAGGTAAAGTCCACTGGAAATGTTTTAGTCTCTTCTCACACCCTCAAGCTTCACGACACTGATATGATCAGTAGTTTAAAAGGAGGCATGTATTCCAATAAGTAATAACCAACAGATTTGCGTGGATTCTGTAAAATTACTATTGTGTAGTAGGGTACAGGTGCAGTACTAAAATAATTTTGACTTTAGCGTTAGACTAACGTAATAAATGCTTTTTGTGCCGTATATGAATAGTTTCCTAATGTTTCTCCATATTTTACTCAAATACCCAACAAGAATGACTCTTTTCTTCTGACAAGAGAGTGTAATTGTAAAGCTGTAAAATTTAGTTGTACTAAATAGATTTTTAATTAACACCATTAGTATATATTGCAGCATTTTATTTTGCATGATATTGCATAATAAAAGTTATAAAAAAGTACAGAATTTAGAAGATGAGTGACACAAGAGGTACCCAGTGTTGTGCATATGGATGCCTAAAAAGACGTGCAGCAAAATCGTCCCAAAAGAGAAGTGATAGTGATGGTAGTGGAGATGAAGAAACAGAACAGAAAAAAAAGTTTCCAAGAACATTTCATAAGTACTATCTATGGACTAGTTGCGTTTCTTGCGGTTTATATATATCATGTAGTCTCTAAACTTTTTCTAACTTGTGGGTTAGGATTTTATAATGCAAGTTATATATGCATGGCAGTCACCAGTCACAAGTGTTCCATAATGATCTGTATCATTTAAATAAATCCCTGTTTTTAGGTTTCCAACAAATGAACAACAAAAAGAAAATTGGCTGAAAAATATTTCCCGACAAAACTGGAAACCAACAAAAACATCTGTAATTTGTTCAGACCATTTCTCTGAGGAACAAATTAACAGAAATGGAAAATTTGTGAGGCTTAAAAGAGGTGCAATTCCAACAAGATTTGAAGTATTTCCTCAATATTTAAAAAGTTTAAGTTTTATGAAGTTTGTTTGTGCAGTTAGTAGTTGTAAGAAACAACAATAGCATCAGATCGAAATACAGCATTCAAAAGTGTAAAAATGTGGTTTTGTATTTTAGCAAACTAAAGTTCAAAATGCACCAACAAAGATAAGCGGAGAAGACAGAAGGCAAGACAGGGATATTAATACATAATTCCAATCCAATGTTATTACAGAGCATTGTTACAGCTTAACTGCTTCACCTAAAAAAGCGAAAAGTGTTAAAAACAAAAAAATTGACATTTTGTCAAAAAGATTAAAATTGGCAAAGAAAAAAGAATGCAAAAAAAAGTTTCATCTTTGAAGGCAATTATAGCATTTTTAAAGAAAAGGAACATGATTTCTTCCCAGTGTGAAGAGATACTTAAAAGTAGTTACAATGGAGTTTCATTAGATTTATTGAAACGAGTAAAGTTGGCTGGTCAACGTTCTGGAAAAGGTTTAGCATATTCTCCAGCATTAAAATCTTTTGCACTGACATTGCAGTTTTATTCAGCCAAGGCCTATGAATTTGTTCGTAAAACATTTAAACTTGCTTTACCACATCAATCACAGACAAGAAGGTGGTATAGTAAGGTTCCAGCTGAACCGGGTTTTACAGAAGCTTCCTTTTTAGCCATAAAGGAGATGGTCAATAGAGCAGAAGATAAAGGAGATGTGGTTGTATGCTCATTAATGTTAGATGAAATGGCAATAAAAAAGCATGTTGCTTGGAATGGAAAAAGATTTTGTGGATTTGTAGACTTGGGAAATAATATTACAGATGATGATTCTTTGCCATATGCCAAGGATGCCTTGGTTTTAATGGCAGTTTGTGTAAATGGGTCATGGAAGGTACCATGTGCATATTTTTTCATTGATGGCTTGAGTGGAGCAGAGCGAGCAAATATTGTGAAGTTGTGCATTCAGAGAGTAGCAGACACTGGTGCCAGAATAATGTCTTTAACTTGTGATGGCCCTTCATGTCATCTGACAATGCTTACTGAGTTGGGTGTATGTTTAGACCCTACAGCAATCAGACCATATTTTCCACACCCATCTTTGGAAGGAGAAAATATTTTTGTTATGCTTGATGTTTGTCACATGCTAAAGCTGGTCAGAAACACCCTTGGTGATTGGGGAATTTTATATGATGCCAGTGGTAAAAAGATTAGTTGGAGTTACATTGTAGAACTAGAGAAATTGCAGAAAAAAGAAGGTTTAAGACTTGGCAACAAGCTTAAGTTAGCACATGTGCAGTGGAAACAACAAAAAATGAAAGTAAATCTTGCGGCTCAAGCTCTAAGTTCCAATGTGGCTGATGCTATTGAGTATTGCCGAATGGAACTTGGTCTTAAACAGTTTACAGGGTCTGAGGCCACAGTCACATTTTTAAGGTTGTTTGACCGACTCTTCGATATTTTAAATTCTCGCAACCCAATTGCAAAAGGATACAAATCTGCTTTACGAATCACCTACCAACATTTATGGAAACCATTTCTCTCCAAATGTTTTCAATACATAAGTAAACTTCAAACCCCATGTAAAATTCCATTGCATACGTCAAGAAGGAAAACTGGTTTTCTTGGTTTTATGCTCTGCATTAAAAGTACTGAAGGTCTCTTTTTGGAATGGGTAGAAAAAATAAATGCCCCACGAAAATACCTACTGATGTACAAACTAAGTCAAGACCATTTGGAACTGTTTTTTAGTGCTATTCGATCAGCTGGTGGCTGTAACAATAATCCTACATCACAGCAGTTTACAACAGCATATAAACGTCTCCTGTTGCGAAGCAGCATTAAAGCAAGCAATGGAAACTGCACTGAACAAGACTGCACAGGTATCTTACACTTGATGTCAGATACTTGTATCACTAGCAATGGGGAAGTCACCATCACTGATGCAGCACTGATCAGAAAATATGATCTTAGAGAAAGGCAGCCCAATATGGAAGATCATGATTACAATGACATTCCCAACATTCAAGTGCTGTCAAGTTTCAAAAAGGCAGCTATATCCTATATTGCAGGTTATGTCTCTAAAATGGTTTTACGACATACCAAGTGCTGGCATTGTACCAAAGCATTAGGTTCCAACCCGACTTATGCATGTTCCAGTTTTTTGTCTTTAAAAAATAGAGGGTTGTTTTTGCCATCTTCCAGTGTAGTAAAGGTTTGTGAAGAGACTGAAAAGCATTTTCAAAGGCTTTTAATCTCAACTGGTCAAAATTTGTCGCAGTGCAAAAACATGAATCTTGTTATTTCCAACTTAGTATTGGAGCGTTTAGGTACAACCACTGTATTTAATGAATTGGATAGCCATGCTTTGGATTGTTCTATCCTTGACAACCACAGGTTATCATTAATTAAATCTGTTTCACAGTCTTACTGTAAAATTCGTTTGTATCACCTTGGCAAGGAAACTTCAGCCCAAATCACAGGTGTGAGAATTAGGAAGAAGCTAAATAAAATTGTTCTCTTTAGCCATCAATAGACAAAACCCAAAAATATGACATAATTAGCAATGTAGGGTATTGTGTTATCTGTGTTGTGCTCAGCTCTACATTGTGCAAATAATTATTTATGTCGAATATTGTATTATATGTGTGAAGCCCTGCTCCACATTGTGTACATGATTATTTATGTCATATGATGGTAAAGTTGCTTCAACTAACATTAGCACATAGAAACAAAATGTAATTGTTAAATTTTTATTCAATAAGCATTTTTGCTTGAACTCCCAAGTGTGGTTATAACCATTAAGCATCTTTTGCTTGATGCCTGAGTGTGGTTAACCCTTAAGCATTCAGCTTGAACGCCTGAGTGTGGTTAACCCTTAAGCATTTAGCTTGAACGCCTGAGTGTGGTTAACCAATAAGCTTTTTGCTTGAACGCCTTACAGGTGTGGTTAACCATTAAGACTTTTGTAGTCTTGAACGCTCAAAAAGGTGTGGTTAACCATTAAGACTTTTGTAGTCTTCAATGCTCAAAAAGGTGTGGTAAACCAAGAGCTTGGGCCAGTTATGAAACCCTAAAAACAGTCTTAAACACTCGACAGGTGTGGTTGTACTTAGAACACCCAGTTTCATATGGCTACTGGCGAGGCGTCTGGGTTAACAAAAATGCCAACGACCACAAGTGAGAGCCTCATGGGTGTGGTTGGAATTCTCATAATATTATATAAGCAATTGCAAAAAAAGATTTAACAATCCTGCCCTAAACTTTCATCAAATAAGTTTTGCATCCGTGGATCAGGACAATTTCTGTATTAGTACGTCAGTAAGTTTTGTAGTGATAACATTTAAATAAAAATTAAGAGAATTAAACCATAAGCCACTTTCAAACTTTGTGTTTTTTTCTGCAAAGCATAAAATCAGTTCAGTAATGAAAATATTTCTTCTGTATTCATCTGTTCTGTTTTTTAGAAGCAAAGGTTTACAAGAACAAATACATTTACAAGTAAAAAAAATCCACATTGTGTACATAGTTACTTATATAGGGTATATGTAATTATTTAGGTAAATGTCAAGCCCACATAATTGTTTTATGTCTGGTATATCTGTTACAACAGTAATCAATGCCTATTTTAAAAGAATGAATCCACTACAGCCAACTTTTATATTACAAAATTATACTTCAAACTTGGTGAAAGCCAAAAACAGCAATTTGGATCAGCACAAGATGATGTTACACCATACATCACACCCTCTTGTCTGAAGGAAAGAGCCATTCTTGTAGGGAAACTATTTAGACAGCAAACAGAGCATTCATTACGACTCACAAATTATTTATTCCAACGCTAAAGTCAAAATTATTTTATACTGCACCCTACTACTTAAATGTGCAGCATATCATGTTACAGGCTATGTTTCAGAAATGATTACAAAACATACACAGTGCTAGTAAAACAGTAGCCTATACACAAATAAAACATCTAATGTGATTCCAATTCCTTCATAGTGTATTTGTTGCAGAAAAAATTGTATTGTAATCTTGCAGTGTCGTGAAGCTTGTGGGTGTGGAAAGAGACTAAAACATTTCCAGTGGACTTTACCTAAGACATTTAATTTTGCTTATTGGAGAAACATACACCCTATTGTGTCTGAAATGTTTAGAAACAACTTCATGAGAATTGTAAAATTTTATAATAACACCAATTTTATAATAGATAATAAACACCCAAATCAAATGCACTCAATCAAGAAAAAAAGTCAAATACTGTTAAAAATATTTTGAGCAAAATAGTTGAAATATTGTATTATTATTTTGTGTTTTTAATTGAAACGTTCAAACCACTTGTTCCTCAGAATTTCCAGGAGTTTGATGACAGTCAAAAACAAGCAGTTTGGATAAGCAAGGTAATGTCACACAAAGTATCACATTACCTTGTGTAAAAAAAATAGCCATCTTGTTGGAATCAAGTCTTAAATACTTGGAAATTACTTATATTGCACAAAAACATTGATTACCACTCATTAAAGATTTAGTTCAACACTAACTTAAAAAAGTTTTAATTTCCAGTACACATACATACACCTCACAGTCAATCTACGCATATTTATTGGTTATTACACACTGGAAGACATGCGTCCTATTAATCTACAAATCATATCTGAAAAAATCGCTATAAAAATGCCTAAAACAAAATTTATCGACATTTTTCCACTCTCTCCCCATTGCCCGCAATGCATTTTTGGGGCTTCCTTTTCAGCCGCCATTACGCTTCAATTTGCTTCAACCGTGACGGCCAGTAGCGCAATCCAGGGTTTATAGAGATCAGTGATTATCTGTTGTCAAATAAAATCTTTTTGGTGACGTCACCTACTCACAGCAGTCATAGGTCCCCCCCAATAATTTTAATGGATTTTCGCCCCTGATAGTAAGTCAACGTTTTATCGCTGTTGGCACCTGTGTCCTCGAAAAGAACGATTGTGTTGGGGAGTTTGCCATTACCCTGATAGAAACGCCAAAACATGGGCTAAGTTATTTTATTGTGGGATGATCAGTTCAATTCCCCGAACAGCAAAATTTATACTGTTAACTTGTTTTAAAAATTAGATTTGTAGTAATAGTTGTTTAATCTGAAAATACGAAACCCTGAATTCGGACTCTGACAAACCAACAAAATAAAAAGAAGTGTCACGTGTTTGCAAACTTCCAATCAACAAACTAGCAGAAATAAACATAATTACCAATGCGAATTTTGTAAAAGAAGCTTTGCAACTACAAGCCCTAAAAAGTCACTTTCCCGCCCACAACCAGTGTTTTTTAAGGTGTTTTTTTTTAAGGTGCAAATTTCTCCAGCGGTTACCCAAAATTTGCCAGTAGCCTAATAAATAATTCGTTTAAGCAAATATGGCTATTTTTTGGTATTTAAATGAAACACTTGCGGTCTCTTAAAACTACTTAGCGGTCACCCAAACCAAACCTTAAAAAAAACCTGCCCACAACTATGATAAAGTTTGTTTTGAAAAATTCATTCAAGGACTTTTGAAACACATAGGTCATCTCCTAATAATGGTAAGAAGCCTCATCGATGTGATGTTTGTGAGAAAATATTTTGCCAAAGTGGCATTTGAAAAGTTACCTGTTGACACATACCAACGAAAACTATCATCATTGTGACTGATGTTTGTGGAAAAAGATGGAGTCAAAGTGTTACTTCAAAAAGGCACATGGTGACACACCAACGAAAAACCTCATCGTTGTGATATTCGTGAAAAATGATTTCGGGAAGGTAGAAATTTAAAAATTACACATCTTGATACATAGACGCTTCAGGGCTGATCCCAGTTATGAATTTATGTTCATCTTGATACACACTAAACAAAAAACCTCATAGATGTATAGTTTGTGGGAAGAGATTTAGGGAATTGGACACGCTAAAGAATATTGTTGGTGAAACGAAACTCCGTACCAGTGTAAATTTAAACAGACACCTGTTGATTCACAGCAAAAATAAATTCGCCAATGTGATGTTCGAACAAAAATGTTTGCTATAGGGATTTCTCTCAAAATCTGAATGTATTTGTTGATATAATTCAAAGAATGTTATCTTATGCTTTCGGCAGTTCATCGTGCTGACATCGGTTAAACCAGTGATTTTCAACTGGTGTTCCGCGGAACAATAGTGTTCCTTGAAAGATCGTCAGGTGTTCCGCGAGAAATTTGCTGGTGTGAATATAGGATTCTAATGTTTTAGACTTTTGTGGTTTGACTAGTGTTTTATGTCGAACATCGGTCGAAAATCATTGGTTTAACTTTAAAACAATGGGCGGAAATAGCGTTTCTTTATGAAAGTATTTATCCGCCACCACCAGTTTCACATAGTGATTGGCTTCATTTATTGTTGTGTAATAATAAGACTCGTTGTCTAATAATAAAATAGCTGAATCGAGGGTAAATTGCTGACCGTTAGTGCAATTTAGTGTTCGGGGAGCTTTAAGGATAATAAACACTTCAACCTTGTTTCAGCCGAAACGAGATTTAACAAGTTTTCTGTCGTTGAGCAAAATTATTTGTGCGGAAGACGATGAATCACGAAACAGCCAGTGCTAGGCAAATATTGTAGTTCGGCACAATACTTATTTTAATGTTACGTTTTCATAAAACCTTTCCCAAACTTCAATAACGCTATACGAGCTTTTTCATCCGTTTTAGTGATTAACTGATGTGCGATTTAACGTTTCAGTGTCACCCTGAGCCAGGTTGTTATTTGCATCGTTTGGTGTTCCACAAAACTAATTTAATGCATAAAGTGTTCCGTGGCTCAAAAAAGATTGAAAAACACTGGGTTAAACAAATAGGTTTGTTAATGCACTATGGGCGCCCCTTCCGCCTATACACACTTTGCACACATGGCTACAATGGAAAAAGTAACACGTTTTTTCATGTTTTATACCACTTGCTTTACCCCACTTAAGTTTTCTGTGTGCAACATATTTCAACTATTTTAAGAATTTGCAAAAATAAATGGAAAAAATACTGAAGAAAAAGAGAAATTACTTAAAAAGTTTGCGCATGTCGTGTCAGTTACACCAGGCCAGAGGGTAATTCGAAAAAAGGTCTGGGTCGTATTTATGATAAAAATGGGTGTTAGTTTTGCTTTTAAAATATATTTAAATTGTAAATACAGATGTTTGTTAATAATTTACATGGTTTGTAACTTTGTAGCGACCACCAATCACTGGCTAGATCTGATTCTTGAGTGGAGTGAACTCCGTTTGTGCACAATTATGTCCGTAGTGACTTTGCAAGAGTGAGTTAAGCTATGTTATGGTAATATGGTGAGTATGGTTCCAAACAACATGTATACATATATACAACTGTCTATGACAAAAAGTCTACAAAAGATGACAATGTATGGTATACCCCTGTGAAGAATTAAATGCTTGAGGTGTTGATTAGTTTACTTACTGATAAATACCTATGCTTTAAGGCTTAAAGCAGGGGTCTCAAACACGCGGCCCGCGGGCCGCATGCGGCCCTCCAAGGGTTTTTGTGCGGCCCGCGAAGGAACCTTTAGAAGTTATGTGTTTTACTCTGGTCGGGCGGAGTACCCTGTAAAACAAGTGAGTTTACATGATATAATCATTCTCTGATAGCTGTATTTGCAACGTTAAAATGACATGATCAAAATAGTCCATCTTTGGAATCAGCAATTGCGATTGTTGCATCATTTTTTTCATTGTTATGTCACTGTATGGCATTGTTTCCACACAAAGCAACAGGCCAGAGTTGGCTCTTTCACTTTGCTACACTGTTTAAAGATAGTGGGATTAATGAACATTTCCCTTTTTAATTACGCAATATGTTTGTTGTCATGTTACATTGTAACAAATGTTTCGATAGTGCGGCCCTCGACTTACTTAAAAGTTTGTTTTTGGCCCTCAAAGCACTTTGAGTTTGAGATCCGGCCCGCGGGCCGTATGTTGCCCGCCCCTGGTCTAGAAACTGCATCGCTATATAATGTGTCCATGTTCCAAGTTGCAATGTAGCAGATCCAGATTTAACATTTGTGTTTTTCTGTTTTTCACGCCTATATTTCTCTCTTAACCTTTCCAAAGTTTTTTGCATTGTTCAGTGGATGTATCTGCAACATCACAACAAAGCAGTTTGTGGTTATTAGTTTTGTTTCATTGAGCTAAACGAACCCAGCTTACATGGCAATCCAGATTTTTCAAGTACGTCTCTCCAGTTGTTTTCTATGACAACGTTGTGAAAATGTCCTGGTGAACCGGAATCATGCAAAACACGATGATGTTCTACATTACAAATAAACAAACCTATCATTTCGCGGATCTGTGATTACTTACAACGAAAACATATCAAATTGTGTTTAAAAATATCTAGTATCTTCCTTACATCATTTGGGGGTACACAACAACTGTTAACAATCTGAAAAAAATTAGTTTTACTGTAACTGAAATTAGTTAGGTGATCCCGAATTTGGCCTAGGAGTTTTGGCTTGGTAAATACCAGGTCACCCTGCACTAACGGCTTACCGCTAAAGCCAAAGTTGAGATGGTCACACCGAACAGGGCCTCAACTAAAACAAGTTTAATAACATATAAAAAGGCAAAAACGTTAGCAACCTTCACAGCTTCAATACGCTACAACACAACACCACCACGTTTTCCAGCTACAACACCAACGCTACAAACACCACGAGGCCCAGGCGAGAACTGCCTCAAATCTAAAACGAAGCACGGCAGGCACAAAGTCACCTGATCTCTGCGTCCAATTACAACGTACAGGTGCGACACGTCGACGTCCAAATCGAATGTAGCGGTTCATTAAAACGTGTGAATACATAAAGTGAAATGCAAATACAAACAAATATAACGTTAAATAAAAGTGTGAGTGGTAAACATTATCAAAAGTGCGTGGTAAATATTATCAAAATATAAACGAATATTAATAACATTGTGAAAACAAGGTACATTAAAACAAAGAGTGTGAAATATCATTGGGAAAACACTGTGAACATAAAGTAACAAACTTATGAAACATTAATTATTACCGGTGCAGAAATAAAGCCAAGAAAATAACAATGTGCGTACGCTCTCATTACACCCCCCTCTCAGTTCACGTCCTACACCGTTAGGACTCGACATTAGGATAAAATACAGTCTGTCGCCGATTTCGCCTCGGTCGCAGATCTTCCAATCGTTCAGCCACGTTCTGTATGTCTGCGCCCAATCCGGTATCATCAACGACGGGCGCAGCATTTTCCTTGCCTTTGTATTCATGGTTTCGCTTTCAACAGTCTTCAGCGCCTTCGTCTTCAACTTCTCCACGCCCCGTCGCTCTTTGCATAGCACTGTTGTCATTATCAGTTGGGACCCAAAAGTGACTGCCTGCCTGTGGGACATTGTTGGGTGTTCTTCGCCACCCTCTTCTTGTCTGTTTTACTCCATGTCGACCTTATTCAACCTGTTGTAATGCACAGTTTGAATAGCACCTTGTTCGTCCTGAATCACATAATAACTGTGCCTTGTGTTGATACAATTTTAAAGGGACCTTTGTAAGGTTGCAAAAACTTACGACAACCATCTTTTGCCACCACCGTGTTTTCCAAAAGGACAATATCACCCTCTCGTAGTGGTGCGCCATAGATTTTCTTATTGTAGCGTTGCTTCATTTGTTGCCTCTGCACTTCTAATGTTTCGCGTGCGACCTCCTCCGCAAGCAATAATCGGGATCGCAATGCTTCCAAATGCACAAATGGCTGGGTAGCTCTTGTTGGTCGTGACGAGATCAGGTCTGCCGGTAAACGCAGTTGATGACCTGTTAGTAGAAAATGTGGGGATAAACCAGTAGCGGCTAGCATTTTATGAAGCCACGACTGCCGATAAAGCCTCGTCCCACCTCTTGGGATCGCGCTGTACATAGTTGCGAAGCATCGAAACGATCGTACGGTTATTTATTTCGACGCCACCGTTCCCAGCTGGGTGGTAAGCTGTCGTGCGGCTTTTAGTACACCCCATCAACCGCACCAGCTCTGCAAACAATTCGCTCTCGAAGTTCCCGCCACGGTCAGAGTGTATGATTTCGGGACGCCATGGACCGTAAGCCACCTGTGGAACAAAATACTCGCAGTTTCATGAGCATTCTGGTGTCGCATCGGCCATGCTCGAACATACTTGGTAAACAAGTCACAGGAGACTAAAACATATTGATACCCAGACCTGGTCAGAGGCAAAGGTCCCAAAACATCGATCTCGATCCTTTGCATTGGTCGCACTTCTTGTGAAGGAACCAGATGTGCTCGTATGGTCGTACTGGGTTTCTTGTTCATATTGCACACGTTGCATCTCCGACAGTGTGCCTCGGTGTCCTTTCTCCACTGAAACCAGTAAAAACGTTCAGATATTTTTCCTAAAGTTTTGGCGACCCCCTTCACCAAGCGCTAAGTCATGGCAAGCGGCTAACACGTCTTCCCGCATGGAGATGGTTACGACGAGTTTGGTTACTTCTTCAGAAGCCTGAGTAGCACAGTCATCGTTAATAAAGAGCATATTATCACGACATGTTAACTTGCTAAAAACACTCCATAAATGCCTGGACTCGACGGATAGATGCTTAACATTACGAAACGATGGCCTAATACAGTGGTTCCCAACCTTTTTGACCTTGCGGCACCCTATCAAAGAGATACATAATTTGCGGCACCCTGGAAAAACTGAATCAATTTTATGAGGTTTCTGTATTTCAAATTACTTACCTCGATTTTAAGCCGCGGCTTACAATCGAGTAAATACGGTATGCAACAACACAGAACAGAGTTGTACAGTATAGTGCGCGCAAATAAATGTATTTTTTCAACAGTCAGTGTGAAACTTGGGCTTGGCTTCTTGCACAAAGTCCCCTAATATCTGGGGGCACATTCGATAAAGCCACCCGCATTTCTTCCGCGACTATAAGTAGTCGTTCTCGTTTTTTAGTTTTTATATTTGTTAATACAGAAAATCCACTCTCACATAGATATGACGTGGAAAACTGCAACAAAAGCACAATAGCTTTCTTTCCAACGCAAGGATATTCATTTTGAATTTTTAGCCAGAACTCGTCGAGCGGCATCTGTTTGTGCATAAGCTTAAAATTTCCATCGTTACGAATGTCAATTAATTCTTTTTCTTCTTTAAAATTCAAAGCAATATGAGAGTCCACAAAAAATGGATTTCTTACCCAAGCGTAATTTTCCGTGGACAAGCTTGGAAAATACTTCTCAATTTTTTCTTCCAATGATTTTAGGTGCTGAGTTATTAATGGAGCAACTTCTTTGTTGTTCATTTCAGAGAAATGTGAAAGCATGTCAAAGTATCCATTCTCCACTCTTAAGGACCATATGTGCAGTTTCTCTCTCAGTGCTTTCATTTTGTCAGTTGAAGTTAAGAGAGTTTCATTTTTTGCCCTGCATTTTGACATTCACGTTATTTAAATGGTCGAAGATATCTACTAAATACGCTAATTTGGAGACCCAATTGTTATCGCAAAGCAATTCACAAAAGTCCTCTTGCTTTTCAATGCTAAAAAAGAAGAGCATTTCATCCTTAAACTCATATACAGCGAAACAACGCTTTTCCGCGCAACAACCATCTTACTTCGGTATGCAGCAGAAGGTTAGCATAGTTTGCTCCCATTTCTTTACAAAGCTTGGCAAATAGACGTGATTTAAGTGGTCTACTTTTGATGTAGTTGACCATTTTGACAACTTTGTTTAACACTTCTTTTAGGTCTGAATCTAATGTTTTTCCGACAAGAACTTCGCGATGAAGAAAACAGTGTGTTGTTATAATATCACTATTTTGCCTTTTTGCCAAGGATACAAATCCTTTAATTGACCCAACCATCGACGGAGCTCCATCTGTGCAAATTCCTACACACTGTTTCCAAGATAACCCCGCTTCTTCCAGATACTTATTTAATGTGTCAAAAATATCTTGACCAGTAGTAGTTCCTGCAAGTTCTTTGCAACAAAAAAACTGCTCTGTAATCTTATCATTATTGACACACCGGATAAATGCCAGCAACTGGGCTTTTCCACTGATGTCGGTTGATTCATCGACTTGCATTGCAAAAATTTCACTTTTATTTACAGATATGATTACGGTACTTTCTATGTCGGCAGACATATCACAAATTCGTCTACAAATGGTATTATTTGACAAGGGAATCTTTTTTATTTCTTCCTCGGCCTTATTTCCCAGCATTGTTTTCACAATTGCACCATAGAGCACTTAATACTAGAGAGGTAACTGATTGCTCACTCAAGCGTGAAATCAATCATAACTTTTCTTGTTTAGCAAATATATATATTTTTTAAAACAATAAGGTAATAAACAACTTTATTCTTTGGCATAAAGTTTTCGTTTTGCAAAAAATAAACAAATCAAGAATTACGGCACCTTTTTGTTCGATCAACCTCTGTAGATTGGTCACGCTTGGATGAAGCGTTGCCACGTGACCATTTTCAGTTGTTTTTGCTGGCAATTGCATAGGACGTTTTAAGCTTTTCTCAATGTTTGTTCTAATAAATAAAAAGCGAACCCCCCCCCGGTACTTATTTTATTGGATACAAAACATACCTTAAGATGAGTACAGAAGAAGTAACATGCCTAGAGAAGGAAATTGACCTGATTGTCATCGAAAGAGACCAGGGCTACTAGTGCAGAATGTCTAGGTTATCCTATTGCTACCACAACTAATGTATCACCTCAAGACGTGGACAAAATTTATCTATGGCTGCAAAAATGGCATGTAATGATAGATGTGCCAGACGTTTGTACTAAAAAATGTAATGATAGATGTGCCAGACGTTTGTACTGATGTCTGCAGACTATATATCCAATCAACTACAGAGGAATTTTTACTTAATCCCAAACCAGAATTACTGTACAAAAAATATGAACATGTTTGCAAAAATGCAGGTGAAGTTCTTGGAATGCAACAAGGTGTTTCTACTAATTTGTCCACCATTTTTACTGTAACCAATTCGCAACACATATGTGCATGGGGGACCCATTCGTTTTGTGTCAAAAAAACGAATAAATGGTTTGTGCCAAGTTGTCCACCTGGAAATTTTATCATACCTCTTTGCCAAAATGCTATTCAGGATACATTTCTACTTGCACCACGGAGTTTGGACAACCAAGTTTCATAAATTTTTCAATTCAACAAAAAGGTCACTGGTAAAGTCAACATGAAGATATTTTTGTCTGAAACTTATTGGACACCTTCATAAAACTGTCTTAAAAAAAGAAGAAAAATTTGTGCCCAAATAGTGTATATTTTTGGTGGCAATGAATACAAGCAAAATAAAAAGTACTGCATATCAAAAGCGAAATTATTTGTTTTCTATCTTCTTGTTCAGTTTGAATTCCCTTCTTTGAAAACCTTTACTATATACATTTTGTTCAAGTGTCATCAATCAACTTGAAATATAATAGGTTTGTTCTGGTGCATTTTACAAAAAAACTATGTGTTACATCGCCTTGTACATATGTTTATGTTTTCTGTGTTTCCCGCCAGTGGTCTTGATTCCTGTGTATGACGCAGTGTTGTGCCACCTGCAACATTGTTTGTCACACTATCGGTGATTGTGATGTCACAACTTTGGCATTGTTTATTGGTATCACGTCTTGTAAGCGAGACCGCCTCGTGTTTATTAGTGACTGGAACTTACAGCGTCTGCATGCGTTTTTTAACTGGTCAATTATGTTTGTTTTTTGTGTAACGAACAGGAAAATTATGCTGTTTAGAAACTGAATCGTCCAATGTTTGACTTGAATATTTAGTGATCGGTAAGCATATGTTAAACCTTGTTGTTAACCTTTTGGATTTGAATTTATGTGAAACCTGTATTCAGACGTGAATTCCGCCGTCGTCCAACCCGTGTTATTCTGAACCGAACTGTGTTATTCCGGTAAGATTATTGTTGCTTAAAGTTTGCCGTCCGTCACTAGTGTGATTAAGTGATGTTTATGTGTGATGTTATTAGATGCTGTGTTTACGCACCTTCTACTGATCGCTTGCATTTAAACGACTCCAGTCCTCTAATAGTTTGGTAAGCGTAAATGTCATTGAAATTCGACTTCTGTTGCCTTGTCTTAATTTGAACATTTTTTGTAGAAACCGCCTTTTGACCCTTGTACTCGCCGTGCTGCTATACTCTCGAGCGCCATCTATCGGCCATATTGTAGAATAAAAGAGTTCGTTATATAGCTCTTGGCGTCTTGGAGTTAGAGCGCAAGGAAAGGCGCGTTAAAGACAGTTTTAGGAACACAAGCGATCGCCCCTGCTGTGCTGTCTGGAGGCGCATGGAGTCACGCCTTCCGATAACAAAAGACAGCGCAACACTATGTTTATTATAAAAGTAAATAACTTTGGTTGGAACTCCATATTTTTGTTCATTCCATTAGCTTTGAAGCTTAATTGTAAATGCCATAACATTGGTACCTGCAAACAAATGTCAGTTGTTTGAAGATATTAGTACAGTAATGTTATACTAGGCTGGGTTTAATAGGATTCTGAAAGACCATACAGTTTTTGCATGTCATAGAGAAAAATGTGTCTCCTTTTTGAGTCTTGGAAGTAAATACAGTGTGGATGTTACACCGCCACCTGTCTCCAGCTATGCCATCATAGTTTAAATCACAAGAAACTCATATAAAAAAATTCATTAGGGAAACTTTTGTATGGCAATTTGGGAAAAGTACAAAAATTCAGTGAATAAAAAAAATGTAGAACCGCTTTGCCACTAATTTCTATATCCAGCGTCTTGATAATTGTGGTAGGTGTTTGGATCATATTTGCTGAGAAACTTACTTACAGTTACACATGGTGCAGTTGGCATATAAAACAAAAGAAATAACCACAACATACCTCTTCAAGGGTTACAAAAGTAGAAACGGTTTCTAAAAACATCAGCCTTGACATAATTGGGACAAATTTCGGACCCGAATTTACCAATTGCAAAACTTTGTCTTGGAAAATACAATAATTAAGTCACTGCCGAGTGATTTTCATGTACATCTATAAATTCTATATTGAAGTAAGCGGAACTCACGCTTCAGTATGTTACAATTTTAGTGGCTACCCTGTATGCCGGCAATGTCTTGTCACCAGCTGTAATGTTTCAACTTAGCCTTCATGATTATTTTTTCCAGCTCGTGGTGTTATAATACACACAAAGACATAAATAACCCTGACAAGTTAGTTTTACGACAATCAGGGGCATGCAAGTGCCCTTTCAAAATCACTACCAACAACTTTTCACTTTAAAACTGTAGTGTGCATTGCTGGAAATCGGCGATCTTACCCGGGTCATCCAAGCGTGACCGATCTGCCGATATTTAGGAGTGTCGCCTCTAGTATTAGTGCTCTATGATTGCACTGCATGCAGGGAGGATAATGCTCTCCGCTTCTGTGTGAGGCCTTGAGTTTTTAGCAATAATTTCTGCTACTAAATAACTGGCCTCTTGAGCTTTGGTAGATACTTTGAAAATTTGTGTAAACGCCTGGCTTTGCTGTTTTCTCTCAGCTAATAGTCTCTCAAAATATATTCGAGGTTTAGCAGAGAGGTGTCCATGTTTTTTAGTGAAGTGTCTGTTCAATTTACTTGGCTTCGTTTGACAATTCTTGTTTGCATATAAGACACTCTGGTTGAGGTTGTGCTTGGTCACCACACCAAGTAAAGCCTATGCTCAAATAACTTTCACAGTAAAGGCGAATCTTTTTTTCACTTATACTTCCTACTTCTGCTTCCTTTGCGTTATGATCGACATCGCTACACTTTCTTTTCTTTACAATAAACTTCTCCATCATAAGTATATAGAACAAACTAACTGTAACAGCTGAATTATTTTTCTTAAAATTATGTTTTTGGACATGGTCATCTTTACAAAGTAAAAGGTAATTATCTTAATGCGTTAATATTAACGTCATAGGTTAGCGTGTGACGTCATAAATGCAAATTTTGACTTGTTTTGGTATTGTGCTGATACTTTGCTGACTAATTAATTAGTTAATTATACCCATATTTTTTTATGGAAAGAGCAACAACGAGTTGAAACCTCTTTCACGCTGTTTTTCCTGTGTGAACAAAACAGGCTTACCGCGGTTTATCTACTTACCGCCAGAGACTTCCCACTATGCGACTCTCCAGAAAGGAGCCGGGAATAATTGCGAGACGAGAAAATTATAACGCATTGAAACTCGGTTCAAAATAAATAAATTTCACACTTAACGGGTTAAAGGTAAAATAAAGAACAGGCCGCAGACATGGAATATCAATATCTCGCGGCATCCCTGGCATTCCAAACGGCACCCGGTTGGGAATCACTGGCCTAATACCTCGTTGAACCCAAGATAACACCGGTTTCAGGTGTTGATCGGTGTGTTGGGCTTCTACAATCGTCGACAATTTATACCCGGATACATCGGCGTTCGAATGTTTGGCTCCCGGTCGGTGAGACATCTCGAAGTGGTAGGCGGCTAAGTGTTCTACCCAACGTGCGCACTGACCATACAATTCGCGAGATCGCCAAAGCCATCGCAACGACGAGTGATCTGTTCGAAGAAGAAAGTTTTTGCCCAACAAGTAACAACGAAAAAGTTTGGTCGCGAAAATTACTGCTAATAGCTCTTTACGGGTAGTGGAGTAATGTCTTTCCGCTTTACTCAGAGTTCGACTTCCGTATGCTACCACGTGCTCCTTTCCATCGATCACCTGTCCAAGAACACAACCAACAGCATTATCGGAGGCGTCGGTATCTAACACAAACCGCTTAGTAAAATCTGGATAACGCAGCACAGGAGCTGTGGTAAGCGCTAGTTTTAACGATGAAAACGCTTGTTGACATTGATCGGTCCATATAAAACGGCAGCCTTTTTCAGTTAATTTATGCATGGAAGCAGCAATAGATGCATAGCCTTTTACAAACTTGCGGTCGTAAGATGTTAAGCCTACAAATTGACGCACATGTTTCACACTCCTCGGGATCGGCCATTCTTTGACAGCCCGAACCTTATCGGGATCACATAAAATACCTTGCTTCGAGACAATGTGACCGAGGAATCGCACTTCATCTTCAAAGAGGTCACATTTTGATGGTTTGAGGGTTAACCCTGCTTTGATCAACCTTAGCAGAACATCCTCCAGGCGACGCATATGTTCATCGAAACTCCTGGCGTAAATAATGATGTCATCTAGATATGCCAGCGCGCCCTGCCATTCAATGGCCTGCAGTACAATTCGCATTAATCTTTGAAAACTAGCCGCAGAGTTACATAAGCCCATAGGCATGACGTTGAACTCAAAAGGGCCCATGTGACTAGCGAATGCAGTCTTTTCTCGTGAACGATCGTCCATTGGTATTTGCCAATAGCCGGATTTTAGGTCCAGTGTCGAAAAGTACACGGAACCGGACATTTCGTCTCGGCCAGTGGTTCTTAATCGGTGGGAAATTTAATGTTTTTAGAGGGAAATTATGTGAGTCAGAAGTCACCAAACTCGGGCCCGTGGGTTGAAATCAATCATTGAAAGTTAATTTAATACAATATTTTCCGCAACAACATGTAAGATTAACTTCACCTAGTTTTACAAGGCGCATAAAAATCTAAAAATCGTTTGTTACATCACAGACATTACTAAAAGCATCAATGACTTTGTTATTGTTCGCGAATAAATGCATTTGGTCTGTTGATTGTGATGCGATAAATGACTATTGCAAGCACCTGAGATTTTTCAAAATCCCACACAATTTTACTTACCCACGAAATCACTAAATAAGATTTCAGTGTACCTTTAAGGTTTCGACCAAATCGCTTCACAAAATTATTTTGATTAAAGAATCATTTTTTGTTGGACACAAAACATCATTATAAAAATAACAGAGTGGGAAATTCGGACTTGGTGATTTACTTTAGTGGGAAACCACACCAAAAAGGTTAAGAACCACTGGTCTAGGCTGTCATCGATACGCGGTATCGGATCGCTATTTTTCTTAGTAACTTCATTCACCTAACGATAACACAGGGCAACAAAAAAATATTTTTTTACTGGTGTCAGTAATGTTTTAATTGATTTTGACTAATTTTAGTGCCCTGATTTCAAAAATGCAATCGGTTTATCTGTATCACGTCTAGTTTTCATGTTATGGTACATCCACGTTTGAAAAACAATCTATATGTATACACTATAGTGAAACTGGTTTTGAGTATTTTATGTGGAATTACCGTTATTGCAAGAACAAAGTTTCGATTTAATTTTAAATGTAACAGGTAGACACTCCTAACAAACAAAATTCCACACAAAAAACAAAAAAAGGTTTCGAATTTGTAAGTTGTCAGGTATATCGGATATAGGCCAACCCTACACATGTACTTCTGTAACTTTTGGAAATGACTGGCAGCAATATCGTCCCGTTTAATTTACCAACAGTAATTAGCCAGGACCACATTATTCCTTCTTCCCCGACACGTTTCGTTTCACTGATATCCTGTTGGAACCTTTCAGCTTAATTCTCATCATTTATATCCCCTACGTTTTAAGGGAAGTGTAGCTTTATACTCATTTTCGTTCCGAATTTTTCAGACCGCTTAATAACTTAGTTTTGTACTATGTCTAGTAATGTTAGTATCTTTCTACTGTTTTTGTCCATTACTGCAATATTCCAATCAACATTAGGTAAGTGGAGCCCATTGCTTGTCCTAAACCCCCAAAGTCACATCGAAGTGTGCAAGATATGAACATTTGATACAGATCTTTTTTTTCTTTTTAGTTGTGTTGTATGGGTATTCACCAGTATTGTAGAATAAAACATCTTGGTAATTCATGCAACACCTTATAGATGACCTAGCCACTATTAATTTTAGTTTTACCACCTTGCTTTACTAGTCTGAAATCACTCCATAAAACACGTATAGTTTAAAGTTACCACTAGCCTACACCAACCATTTTTAGACAGAGCATAAGCATAGAACACATGTTTATGCTATAAAACCGACTGCACTGTAGAAAATTGATGTGTTTAATGTAACAAAACTTTAACAAACATATAAAAGCGTGATTTTAAAGTCATTGAACCAATATGGTCATAAATTTTGGTTTTGTAAATAACTTAAAAAGTTGACCTGATTGAAGAAAACCGTAATGATTTTTGAAATCAGCACCCCAAAATTAGTCAATATCAGTTTTAACATTAAAGACACCAAAAATTGTGTTGGCCAGTGTAATCAACACAAAAGCGTAGCTCACCACTTTTCTTTTTCACCAAAACAATGGAACTAGACCATGGAGATGTCGAAGGGCGAATCAGGTCTTGTTCTCTCATTTCCCCAATTATATTCTCCACTTGTTGCTTGGTTTGGGCCATTCGTCGTGGTGGTTGACGAACAGGTGGAGCATCGCCGGTGTCAATAACGTGGCGCGAAATATTGGTTTGGCCAAGGTCTGAACTAGTGGTCGAAAATGCATCCTGGCGACGGCGTAAAAGATTTAAAACATCTTTTAGTTGACTGGAATTGATCCCTGAACCGATGGTAACCCCGTCTCTGCCGGCATTCCAGTGTTCTTTGTCGCGCGGTACGCTGTCATCTTGACCCTTCTGTGAAACAACGCACACATTTGTCAACCTTTGTGAACGCCACGCATTTCTGCACGCACATTTATCATGGTAACTTTGTCCGATTATAACACAGCATTCATGTGATCTCAGTGACACAGTGATTTCAGGGAACTTGTTTTAAAGTTGTGGATCGACATGAAGCCAGGTTTACTTAACTTGCCATTATAAGTGAGACTTTGAAATAAAACTAACTTGTTTTGTGTTCAGAAGATTATGTGGTAAGAAAGCCTATATCTACTGATAAGCGAGTTGCAATTGGAATTTTCAAACTAGCCTCAGCAGCAGAATATAGGACTGGACAGTTATTTGGAGTTAGTGATGCATCAGTGCACAATTGCTTAAAATGGTAAAAACACTGTTTGAAGTAAGAGATGCCATTTTGTTACCGATTTAGAATTTTTCTTTAGGTTGTGTGATGCATTGTGCAAACATATTTCCAAATTTATAAAAATGCCTGGACTGGAAGAAGCAGTTTCAATTGCCAATCAAATCAAAGCAGAAAGCCATTTTCCACAGGTATAGTTGACTAATAAAATGGCAAATGAGTATATTAGATGTTTTTTAGAATCCTTGCACTAATTAGACAAATATATTGGTACTATTTACAGGTGATTGGTGCCATGGATGGTTGCCACATCCCTGTCACAGCACCAAGGCTGGGAAAAAAAGATTACACAAATAGAAAAGGATGGGATTCCTTAATCCTGCAAGCTGTGGTTGATCATAAATATAGGTAAAACTGACATAATCTTAATAGTTCAAATTTCATTTACACTTAATGTAACAACACTAAGTATTTTAGATTTAGAGATATCAGCGTAAAACTGCCTGGAAGTCGCCGTGATGCCAGTGCTCATGTTTGTTTAAAAAGGCTGGACAGCTTCCAAATGTAAGTTCGCAATGTACATTAAACTACACTAAAAAATAAGTGATTTGAGGTTGGTTTGAAAATTATGTTTTATTAGTTTCCTGCTGAAATTGAAGGAGTTACTGTTCCACTGATGATTTTGTGTGACCCTGCTTATCCACTTCTACCATGGCTTATTAAGCCATACTCTGAATGCAACCTAAGTGAGGAGGAGGAATCCTTTAACTGCTACCACAGTTCAGTGCGCATCATTGTAGAACATTCATTTGGTAAATTAAAGGCAAGGTAGCGAATTATCGACAAGAAAATAGATGCAGAAATCAAATTTGCCCCTAAAATTATTGCTTCATGCTGTATTTTGCACAATGCGTGTGAAAAAGCTAGAAGTCCCATCCCGGAGACCAACAGATCAGCGACACAAGGTGGTTTTTATCAACCAGCAACTAGGATTTTTCAAAATGACTCCACAGAAGGTCGGGAGGTCCGTGAAGCTTTAAAACGTTTTGTTGTTAACAACCTTCCTCTGCGTAAGTCCTCACGCTTTCTTTAAAAGTGTATACATGCATTACTAGATCTAACTGTTTGTCACTTTTTATTTTCAAGAACACCAGCTAGTTTTAAAAACAATTCTTTGGTCAGCTGGCGGTCCTTTTCTGCCTCTTGTCTGAAAGCGTCTGTCATTTTAAAGACAGAGTCCTCATGTTCTGTACAAAATAAGCTCCTTATTTGCTTGGGACTGTTCTTAAAAAAGACAAATTGCAACCAATATACATATTCAGTTTAGTAGAATAGGACTTTTTAAACCAGAAACTTACTACGCTTTCTAGTTGTTTTGGGATTTGGGTCACTACTATCAGTTGGTAAACTGCACTCAGATGTGTCTGATGCGGATGCAGCTTCATCACTGGGTTCCAGTACTATAGCTGCAAAAAATGGGGAACAATATTGTGGGATGCTTATCACAGATTAGCCCAACAACACTAGCTACCAAAATAAGACTGATTTATAATTAAACTACTACCTTAAAATGTTTCAACTTGTGACTAAACAAATAAATAAGCTGTTGCTGCCAGGCATAGTATCAAGTCTATAGAGCTCTTCTGGCAAAAGTATTTTTATTCCGACGTTTCGACGTCCTATACAGGTCGTCTTCATCAGGGTAAATAACACTGAATGCGACTAGAACAGTGCACGATAAACAAAGGAAAAAAGAATGAAACGCAAGCACGTCACAACGCAACGAAAACACCGCGCGATAACGAATGATTGGGCCTCTAATCTTTGAGCAGGTGCCTGTAGCACGCTGAAAGCATCACGTCTGTTTTGATGTTCATTGTGTTGTCCCGTTGGTGAATATTCCATGACTCAAGAAATAGTCTTTTCCTGTAGTCAGGCTCCCGGGCCACAACAGACGCCGCATTGAAATCAATACGGTGGCCTTGTGATACTGCGTGATTGGAAAGGGCCGACTTCTTCGGGTCGTTGTTGGCAACATCCCGTTGATGTTCTTTTCGTCGGGTGTTGAGTGACCTTCCAGTTTCCCCGATGTATATTAACGGACAATCGGCGCAGGGAATGGAATAGACAACACCTCGTTGTTCAAAGGGGTTGATTGGATCTTTTGGGTGACTCAATAGCTTGCGGAGAGTATTGGCAGGTTGGACGCCAACCGCTATGCCGAAGTCACGCAACATACGCCGTAAAATATCCGTCAGTTTCGGTATGTACGGAAGTGTCACAAAACCCTCTGTTCTTTGATGGGTCACCTGTTCTGGGCAAGTTGCCTGTCGATCGCGGAGAATCCAGTTAGGGTAGCCATTAAATTTCAAGGCTTTGCGAACCTTTGCCAGTTCCACCTCGCAGTCGTCGCTATGAGTGCACAAGCGTCGTGCCTGATCTTTTAAGGAACGAACCACACCCCTTTTTTGGTATGTGGGGTGGTGAGATCGAAAATTGAGATACCTGCTGGTACTCGTTGGCTTGTGGTACACTCTTGAGTACAAGACACCGTCATTGGTTCTTGTGACTTGAACATCTAAAAATGGAAGACAGTTTACCGATTGGAGTTCCATGGTAAACCGAATGCCTGGTTGCGCCTCGTTGAGATGCCGTAAAAATGCCTCAACCTGGTTCTTAGTAATGACACAAAAAATGTCGTCAACATATCGCCGCCAGAATCTTGGTGGGTTGGCAAATGTTGATAAGGCTTTTTCCTCAAGCGCTTCCATTGTCATGTTCGCGACAACCACAGAGACTGGGGAACCCATCGCTGTGCCTTGAACCTGTTGGTAAAAGCTTCCCCTGAATGTTAAATAGGATTGCTCCAAGCAAATCCGCAGACCGTCCACAATATCCAACGGGGACCATGTTGTTCTGTCTTTGAGGCTATAGTCGTTTAAAATCTTGGATGACGCAATGTCCATCGCCAGGTCCACTGGCACACTTGTAAAAAGTGACACGACGTCATACGACACCATTACCTCTTCGTTGGACAGGGGCTGCAACTGTGCTATCTCTTGAACAAACTTGGACGAGTTCGAAACAGTCCATTCTGTATTGCCCACAAGCGGAGAAATAACTTTCGCAAGGTTGT